>NC_138915.1:23489966-23747701 GCF_965231255.1 Vanellus vanellus | reverse complement strand
ACAGCTGCTGACTCTGCAGGGCAGCCAGCTCTTCCCCAGGGCAACCGTCCCCTGGGGACGCGAAGCAGCGAGCAGGGCTGCAGAGCGCGGCAGGTCCTGCAGGGCAGAAGGATGCTCACGGCTGCAGCGCGGCCACCTGCCAGAGAGGAGTGGAGCTGGAAGGGACCTCAGGAGATCATCTGGTCCAAGCTCCTGTGCAGAGAAAGGTCAAAGACGTTAACAGTCGGGCAACTGGTTTAAAATTTAAGTGAGAAAAATCAAGGAGAGTGTGGGCAGCAGGTGGAGGGAGGTCATCCTCCCCCTCTGCTCTGCTCTGCCCTGGGAGGCCACATCTGGAGCACTGTGTCCAGTTCGGGGCTCCCCGGGGCAAGAAGGACAGGGAACTGCTGGAGAGGGTCCAGCAAAGGGCTACGGAGATGATGAGGGGACTGGAGCATCTCTCTTGTGAGGAGAGGCTGAGGGACGTGGGGCTGTTCAGTCTGGAGAAGAGAAGACTGAGGGGGGATCTTATCAATGCTTATCAATCCTTCAAGGGCGGGTGCCGGGGGATGGGAACAGTCTGTTTCCAGTGGCGCCCAGTGACAGGACAAGAGGGAATGGGCACAAACGTGACCATAGGCAGTTCCATCCCAACCTGAGGAGGGACTTCTCTCCTGTGGGGGCGGCAGAGCACTGGCACAGCTGCCCAGAGAGGGGGGGAGTCTCCCCCTCTGGAGCCATTCCAAACCCACCTGGAGGTGTCCTGTGCCACTGCTGGAGGTGCCCCTGCTCTGGCGGGGGGTGGGATGGGGGAGCTCCAGAGGGCCCTTCCAGCCCTCACCACTCTGGAATGCCGTGAGGCATGTTTTAGCCCTAGACGTTGTTATGGGGTTATGGAGGAGGCGGGTGTGGAGCTCACCTGGTTTGGAAAGGGGGTGGTGGGATGCAGAGATGGCAGCGATGCTGGTGGAGAACTGAACTCCCTGACCCCTACCCAGATGCGTGGTTTTAACTGCGTCTCAGTTCCACTTCCTTTGCTTGTTTTTCACATTTATAAGCTGACAAAGGTTACAGCTACGGTGGCATTAAGTAAAGGCGTTTTGTATCGACAAGCCGAAGAAGTGACGGAGGGCAGAACACGCATGACTCCCAGCGGCGAGAAGGCAGCAGCCGCCCTCTGCTCCCACGCCACAGCGGGTTCGGCGCCTGGAGGCAGAGCATGACCTGCGCTCAGCAGTGGTCACAGGAAAATTCAAGTTGCAATAACGGCAAACAGATGCGGTCCATCAGGAGGTTACAAACACCTGCCTGTTTTCAACAGACTTTGATGTTAAGAGTAACCCAACAATCTAGACATGACTTTGTTGCAGCTTTTAAAGAGACAACAATAAATTTAGGTTTAAAAACACCCTATTTAGAAAAACTAAATTTAACCTTCTGTGCATAAGGCTTTCCTGGTTTATGTAAAAGTCCAAGTGAGACAAAACAGATGGGGGAGAGGTTTTGTTCTCCATCTGCGCCTGTGGGAAGAGAAGCTGTGGTTTCTGGATGCCTTCTAAGGGCATTATGGCAACTCCGAGTTTGCTTTTAGTTAAAACAGAATTTCACATTGTTTGTTGACATCTGAAAGGCCGAATATTCCAACCAAATGAAACGAAATCCCAATTTTGGGGCATGTAAATCTTGAAAGCATCAAGTACTTTTTCCTCAATGCAACAAGGTTTGTCACTTCGATTCACGCATCGAACAGAATTCTCAAATTTGCAATGAAAGAACTTCAAACAAAACGTTGAGAGAAAAGCGCACAGGTCAAACCCAACCTGCGCGATAAGGCGGTTTCTAAGCCACCAGCAAGAGTTAAATATTGGCAAAGGGAGTTTTGAAGTTCCCCAACACACAAATAAGGCTCGATGATGCCATATACAAGCAATGCTACAACAGTGGATAAAGAGGCAAGCGTGGGACTGCTGACAGCCGGGCAAGAAACCCGAGTGACAAACCATGCTTGCTTCACTGGGGTGGTCCAAGAGTAATAATTCGAGCTCCTACCACTCTTCTTTTGCAATCCTTAGCTTGCAAAGGCAGGAGGAAGGAACCCAGTAACTCCCCTGCCGTTTCACCAGAAACAATAGAATCATCATTTAACTGTTATTCCTGGGAAAGAGAAGTTTATGTTGCTTGAGCCAAAAAAAGTCACAAAATTATCACTGTTGGCAGAAGTATCTCCATTTCATCATCGCGTTAAGTGTCTTATCAGAGAAAGACCAGAAGGCACTTACCATTCCAGCGCGCAGCGGGATGTGCAAGACAGACACACCACCCGCTGAGCAGCGGAGAACAGCTTCGGCATAAACATTCTTTTTGACCCAATTCAATGGTACTTACCCGTTCCTAACTGATGCCGCTGACAGGTTTCAGAGCTAATCCTCCTTGCTTTCGCTTGAGTTTTTTAGGGGCTGGAGAATACACAGAGCGCAGGACAGTTTGTTTTAGCAGATATTTTTCAGAAGTTCATCCACGTGGAAGCCTATGCCAGGAAGCACGGTCTTTGCTGTTGCTTTATTTTTATTTTTTCTTCCGATTATGGAACAGGAGATTCTGGTGATCAAAAGCAAGTGGCTGAAATGACCAATGTCTCATCAGCTCAGGAGTTCATACCTGTCTATCTGGAATGCCATGTTCCTATTAACATAAATTAACATTTACACTTAAGTCTTTCTCACTCAAGCCGCAAAAGGATTTTAAAAGAGCCCACTAACCCTTGGAGCGGAAAAATATCTGTAAATGCATTAGGAAAAAAAGCAATGAACCTCTTTGAACTGCTGAAGAGCAGGGAATGTAGCATAGCCCACTTTTATGGAAGGTAAAACAGTAGTACGGTCATCTAAGGAGACAACTTACCACCGGCACTGGGGCCGTCCCCTCTGAAAGGACGAGAGTGAGGGAGATGGTCCTCTGGAAGGGTCACACCATACACTCCTGGGAGCAGTGAGCCCCGAGAGCTCCGACAACCACCTTCGGGAGACGTTCTTACACACAGAGGAATGCGGCGCCATGCGCAAGTGGGATGGGAAGACGGGAAGATGGAAAAAGCAGCGGCCTCCTGCCATCCCCATGCCGACAGCTTTCATAGTTGTGTGCTAAGGTGGTGGCAACTGTAGAGAGTCCCACAGGCTCATTCTTAGACATGAACTTAGTTTTTCTTCCTCCTATGGATACAGTAGTAGAGATGATTCTGTATCAGGGACAGCGGCAGAGAACGAGGGCTACGAGCCCTACGGGATCGGCTAAGCCGGAACACACGGTTTGCCCTGGGTAAATCGTTTATCATTTCTCCAACTTGTGATCATTGACCTAGAGATCACACGCACGCCCTGGATCCATCTGTACGTACATACGAAAAGCTGCATGAATTCTGGTCATGAAATAATTATAATAAAGCCCCAATTATAATACTCCAAAGATAGAGGTTTATTGAGTTGCTGAAAAATACAACTATTCCAGTCAGTTTGTCACATTTAAACGTTAGCTAAAAAACCCTACATACAGTCTAGTTGTCCCACTTCCCCACTATAATGAAAACCATGTTCAGATGATACAAAAGTCACACCTTTAACAATCACCTGTGAATTCCAGAAAATTTCAGAAGAGTTAACATGTTCTAACTCTTCTTCTGTTGCCCTCGCTTGTAGCTACGAGCCACTGCGCTGAGTAACCCATCGTCCAGTTCCGAAGGCAATGCCTTATAGCTGTGAAAACTACATATTCCTATTAAAATCTCCTCTTTGGCTATATAACCAGAATATAATTAGCATGAGATTTCCATTATTAATGAGGCCTAGCTAATTGAAACCACAAATAATTACATACACATTTTGCGAATGGGTTTAATCCGCTAAAGTCATTGCGACATTAAACTTCAAATTTTTTAGAAAGTGTTCTTGGAAGGGTTCTAACAGCCATTCGAGCGGTATTTGTAGCTACGGATTAATGCAATAACTGATTAATGTGTTTGAACACAGAACCAGAAACAGGAGAATCCTCTGAAGCCATGGATGGAGTCGAATATTTATTTATTTTTTTTTAATTCTCATAGTTTCCCCAAACTGAGAGTATCAGCACAGCGACGCAGGCCTGGGGCATGTAGTTATATCCATCCCTGGTGTGGACATATGTAATCAGAGAGGAGAGGGAAAAGGCCACGGTCGTAACTGCAGCAGACCAGCAGCTGGAGAGAGCAAGAGGTGCCTCTGGTCTGGAATCAGCGCACTGAAGAGACGGTAAAAAGCAGAGAGAGCACAAGAAGGCACATAGCAGGTACCCGACAGGCTACGGAGGGAGACACAGAGAAAACGAAGATGCTCCATTTAGCAGTAGTTCACCATGTTAGATTTGGGGAACAGGAGCTGAATGAGCTGAGGGAAAAGGCTGCTGCAGCCAGCAACACCTACACGGACCCAAGGACTACTCCTGAAGAACCACTAGGTGGAGGAAGCACCGAGATAAAGACCTATAAAATGTCCTCAGTGCCATTAGTTCCCCAATGTGTTGGGATGAGCGGAGCCCGCCAGCAGCAGACACCTCTACCGATGCCGGCGGTGCAAACCATCGATGTTTCGTTCCTAGCTGCAGTCTGCCATTTACAACAAACTTTCACGACTCCGTGAAAAAAGTTCATGTCTGAGCCACATCATCCACAGCTAATAACCTAAATGTAAAGGAACACACTTGGTTGTGGCACCCTGAGCAAACATACCAAGCTCAAATAAAATGAAAAAAAAACAAACTACATTGCAAAGCTTCATGAATTTTACATTTCTCTCAATACAGCTCAGGTGGAAAGCACAGATTGATTTATTTATTTTTGCTTACAGCACCTTCCTTATTCGGCAGCCACCTTCCCCGTGGAGACGGCCAAGGACAGCCGGGAACGTCACATTTCGTGGAGTCCAGCCTGGAGGAGTGACCTCTGCATGTGGTAGCCGTCCCCTTGCAGACCTGAAAGGTCTTTATAGCTGGAAACCGAACAACAGACTCGCACGACGTTTCAACCACAAACCCTCATCGATAACCACAAAAAAATAAAAAATTCCAACTGTTCAGATGCCTTTATCAAGGGATGGTGTTCACTTTTGTTGTGATGCTGTTCCTCAATTTCTGCTTTACAGTCCCAACTCGCGCTTCACGGGGAAACCCAGCACAGCCCGGGGCATGCGGGCGCACAACGAAAACTCTCACAGGGAAAAACACATCTCAAAAGAGAATCTCTTACTTTCAATATTCAGGTCTAATAATAGAATTGCCCAAATCTTTAAATAAACAGAAAGAAATCAAGGTAAAATCAATTTTGTTGTATAGAATTCTATTTTAACCTAAATTTGAATAACTTAATTACAGCTCCAAAAGCTGCCAGTTCCATTTCCCTACCGCTGGATCTAGCAATCGGTGCCGGCAAAGCACATAAAAGGATGTGGGCTACAGCCAGATCCAACCCAGGGAACGGAAGGGAAGGGAAGCATGTCACCTCTGTCAGTACTGGATTAAACTTATTATTAGCAAGATTCAAAAAAAAAAAAAAACCACCCCTATGTTTTTCCAAATATATATGCTACAAGACACTGGGTGGTTTCCACGTGTAAGACAGGAAAGTGTGTAAGTGTATAAAGACCCCGTTACAAGTGAGGGCATCACCACCGATGGCCCCGGTGCTGAAAACCAAAGTCCCACCATACTTTATATCTTAAAGTTTGGTTGGAACCTTTATATCATACAGGTTTAGGTTGGAAAAGACCTTGAAGATCATCGAGTTCCATCCCCCTGCCCTGGGCAGGGACGTATGTAAGTGTCCTGTATTTCCCTGGAATAAGAGTCAACATTTCTTTTGTCACTCTAAAACAACGTATTTCCTGATCTGTAATGAGGCAGGTCACTTACCTATCAAAATGACAACACAGACATTTGAAAGAACATACACCAATTTCTCATTGTTTACCACAAATATATAAAAACTGCAGCGAAATCAAATTGAATAACTTGACTACATGAAAGTTATGAAACAGTTTGTATTTTATACACAGAGTATGTACACTGGTTTTGGAAATGTGGGGTTTTATCCATGCAAATTTAATACAAAAAAAACTATTTACAAAAAAAATAACAATAGAAACATTTTTCCAAAGGAACATACACGTCGGAAGCTCCAGCAATAATGGAAGTTCTGAAAAAAGAATTAATACAGTATCGTACAAGTAGACAATCTTCAGAAGTGTGGAAGATGCACTTTACAAGAACATGAAATGCAAAATGAATTAAAATGCACTATCAAAGATGTTGCAAGTATATACACAATTTAAGCATCTCTGTTTCAACTATCGCTCTCCAACTGTGCCTCACAACTCCTTCCGCCACGTCCCGCCCACATTTACACACCGATCGTTCGGTTACATGGCGTTCTCTGAGTTTCATCATCACGAGTTACCAAAGAAAATAACCGAATGCCAACAGAATGGTAATCGAAAAGCAATCACTTTTCCCTTGTTCTACACAGCACACGGCAGCAAAATGTATTCACATTATTCCCCAATGGAATCCACCAAACAACCCTTCTGGGATGCCCGCGTATGCGCCCGCCGGGAATCAATCGCAGCCTGGCAGCGCCTGCAGCGGTTGCAGGTAGGAGTTCCCGCAGCGGCAGCAACACGGAGCGTACCCCATCGGCACAGCAAACACAACCGTACAGACACCGGCACGGGGTGAGCACAACCTCGCACAGGCTTCAGAAAGCATATTAATACTGGACGACGGGAATTCCCACGTCAGGAACGGCATTGATCAAAACCTAAACAAATACAGCAGTTCCGGAAAGATTGCGCCGGTTCACTTGTATTTAAGCAAAACAAAAAAGTATCCCTGTGACTATTTCCAAATATTCTGCATTTCACAATCTGCCTTCATAAAACTATTGTGAAAAAAAAAAAAGTTACATTTGCCTTATTTAACATAATTTTGAAAGTGAGGAAATCCTCATTAGTGCCAAGAATTCATTTAAAACAACTGACTTCACATTGTAGCTCTCCTACAAAACTATGGAGAGAAATTCGGGTTTCACTGAAGTCATAGAGTCATTTATGTTGGGAAAGACCTTTAAGATCATTGAGTCCAATCATAAACCTAACACTGCCAAAATGGAAAGTTTCCCAAAACGATTGAATCTGCTGTCAGTTTGAGCTATTCTCCTCCTTTAATATTTGCTAAGATGCTAAAGTAGTCCTGGAAAGACTTTTTGGATTTGTTTAGGAGTCTAAAGTGTGTACAGAAAAACGATATTAAAAGTTCTTTGAAAATGTTGGCTATAAACCATTTGAACTAGAAATGACTGATTATGTAATTTTTACAGTAACTCTTATTTCTTCTTCAGAAATTAATCAGGTAGCCTATAGCAATTTTGAAGAAAAAAAGGTCAAAACCAACAAGGGAACAAATATGGAGCGTAACCACAATTTTAAGATAGTATGTTCTCAGAAACGACTGACATGAAATACTTAAATAAAGCAAAGCAGCATTTTATTATGCAAGAACCACAGGAGCCAGAACTGCTCCTATGGGGTGGCAAGTTTAAATTAAAATTCACTTAATCACAGAAGCTCTCTATCTTAACAGTCAAGATCAGCAGAAATATTCTGCACAGGAAGAGAATAATTTTCTACCTTTGTATTTATTTTACAAAAAAAAAAAAAAAAATCTATGCCATAAAATTCCCGACTACAAATCTCTTTTCCCTCCATTTGTAAATGAATTATGTATATCCCAGAGTGTGTTGGGTATGGAACAAGAGACAGTATTACTGTTTCGACTGACTCATGCGAGAGGACAAGCGACACGCTAGCCCGTCGAGAGTCATGGTGTGATTTGCAATCAGTGAAGTTCAGTCATTCCTAAAGCAAGCTTCCTCCATCTCACTACATCTTTCCTTCCTGGTGGAGGTTAAATATTGGGAAACAACTACTTATCTATTACTTATTAAAGTTATCACTTTCCACTGTGTCTTTATTCAGATTGCAAACATCTATTTAAAGGAATTCTGCAGCCCATGCAGGAAGCGGCAGGACGAAGCAAGGAGATGTCTCCATCGGCCGCGCCAGGCAGACCAGCCTCACCGCGACAAAGGCACGCGACGGCACCAGCCAGGGCTCGGACCCTGCAGCCACCCACGCTGTCTGCAGCACTAGGAGAGCACTAGCCAAAACAGACAGTCTCTAGGGAAACAAAGATGTCCAGTTTCTTCTTGTTGTAACCTCTACGGAAAGCTCCGTGTGCTTAAGGATTCACCTCCCTCCACACAAAGTAGCTACAAAACATCTATTTCTTTCTCTACTACATCTAAAAGCTTTTCACTGGGAAGTGATCCGGCACAGAAGCAACTCCGCACCCTCTCCTTGGACAACTATAGTTTGCCTTTCCCATTCCTGGTCTTAATGACTTTTTTTAAATTTTATTTTATTTTTAAATTCCAAAGTGTCACCTGTAAACAGGAAATAATTCACCAGTTCTCTGTGTGTTGGGGTTTTGTTTCTTTGCTTTTGGTTTTCAAGCAGAGGTCACTGTTTAATATGATGTACCTCTTGAAAGCAGCACATCGATTAGCCTCAGTGAGGAAAGAGAAATGGGATTCACCAATACAAAAAATCATCTCCTGTCTGCAGAAAGTGCTGGAAACTCCAACAAGCTGCTTTCGGTTGAAATCAGTTGAATTATTAACGTGCTTTATGTCGGTATACAGACCGATACTGAGGCTAAGAGGCAGACTGCAGCTGTATTAAATACACACCAGCTCCCTTTCATCAAGCATCTAACAAATCAGCAGAAGGAAGACGTGTCAGACTTTCATCCTTCTCGTCAGTACGAGAAGACGTGTGGAAATTCAGTTTGAGTGAAAACAGGCACCTTGTCTTTTTGTTTGAATTTGGCTACAGGTTTGTTGAAATTTGAGAAGACTGCCGCTGAACGCGAAGATACTCGAAATAAAGTTTGCAGAGCAGTAAACAAGTGATGGTAGTCCTCACCTACAGGTTTATGGAGGCGACATACCTTCCCACAGTATGACAGCTGTGCTTCAGAGTAATTTTTCCTACCGTCTTAATACTGCGTATGGCCTAGCAGAAAATTTGGATAAAATAAATTCATCCCTGGAATATTTTACAGCTTCCTTTGACTTACCAGAGATCACTATTTTTAGTCAAGAATTTGACACTTAAAGCTTCGCTAGCGTCAAAACAAGTCTAAGCCATGTTCGCTATGGTCACCAGCTCAGGTGTTCAATTAATCAAAAAGGTGATTACTGAAGTCAAGAGCAACACTTGCATTGACTTGAATGAGGTTAGGACTGTACCCAGAAACTTTTATGATTCATGTCATAGTTATTTATTGTTTCAAATGTATTCCTCCTTATTTTATGGTAATTTTAGTGCTCGGCTGTATTTGGAAGGCCTCCAGATGCACAGGCATAGATGGTTTTCTGCACCCCCAGCGGGTGAGCAGCATCGTGTAACAGATGGGAGGCATTTCTGAGACACCGTGTGGGACGTCACCACACTTTACAACAATTCTTTTAATGCTACTGCTTTAAGATCTCACAATATCTGGGACATTATTGCTTAAACGGAAGATCACTCACGTGCGACGTACTGCATCCAACGACATAAGAAATAGGAAAAAACAACCCACCCAAGGCCAGCAGCCCCGTCAAGATGTTCATTCACTCTGTAATTGACAGTTCATACCACATTATTGCAGTAACTTTGTATAGCAATACCAAAAGCACCCTAGTTAGCCCCTAAATTTATTAGGAAAAAATAATGCAGTTTCCTAAAGCTTTTCATGTTGACTTTTCTTCATGTCCAAAATAAAAACTGTGTGACTACAATAGGAATTGGGCAGGCTGCTGCCGTGAACCATCCTATCAGCTGTGCCAAGGATTAAATAATAAACCAAATAGGAAAAGGATCTCTCAAAGATACTAAATGTCAGGAGCAGGGATTCTGGAATCACAGTAGTTCACCAATGTCACTGGAGAAATTTCTTTAAAAAAAAAAAAAAAGTAAAGAGGAAGGAGGGAAGTGGCATGCAGTAATGAACAATGTGAAGTCACTAGAGCTAGGAACAAATAAAAATCAAGATGATGCTGGGAATCAAATGGAAAGGGAGAAAGAGGGGAGAGCAGGCAAATTCTTGTACAGCGAAGGCAGCAACAATTTCCACAGGCTGCTCGCTTTAAAATTAAAACTTACAATTCAAAACTTCTTTAGCATCTTTTTCCAGTTGCTCCTAAAAAAAACCCCACGATGGGAACAGCCAATTTGAGCAAAGCTTTAGATTATTATTATTTGGAAGAGCAGGTAAAGAAAGATGAGAAAAGATTCATCCAGGCACAATAGACCTTTTCTCAGACTGCTCCTAAGGATACGTGAAAGCCTTCATCTCCGCAATGCTAAAAAGGAAGCCCTGGAAGAATCATGACTATCCTTCCCCATAAGCGCAAAGGCGGTCATAATAATTTCCAGTGAATGGCAAAGCAAGACTGTTTCTAGCAAGTCTGTGGAGAAGAACTCCAGAGTACTAAATAAAATAAAAATAATTAAAAGAATGTTATTTTAGTAGTTTTCAACTTCAGAGATACAGTTTAAAACGAGTCCATTAATTTAGTATCCAGTTTTCAAGTTACTTAGGAAATAAGCTTAAAAAAATGGCAAACAACTGGCATGCTACATCAAGGGAATGCTTAATCTTTACACTGTGGTATAACTTCATAAATTTAGTTCTAGTAGGGAAAAAGTTACTTTGAGATCAGAAAACATATTTAAATATGACAATGAAATAGTAGTGTCGATCAGTTTAAGCAAGATAACTGAAGGTGACAATTTAGTTACAAATTCTATGGCTGACATACTGAAATAGAACTTGGTTGTTGCTGAACCATAGCAAGGAATCGAAAGACAACTACTTACTCTTTTTGAATGATCGTTCTTCAAATGTAGCATACAAGAAACGTTTTGCTTAATGAATTATAGTACTTTTTCATTTTAGTGTTAGCACGACTTTTTAGATACTGCCTTTAAAGAAAAATAGAGATTATACTAATTTTAAGAATTTCACTGTGAATTATTTAAATAACAATTAGCGAGGTTTGAAATACCATATTTCAAAGGTCAAAGCAATCCAGTTTCCTTAAACAAG
The DNA here is from genome assembly GCF_965231255.1 of Vanellus vanellus. Lineage (NCBI taxonomy): Eukaryota > Metazoa > Chordata > Aves > Charadriiformes > Charadriidae > Vanellus > Vanellus vanellus. The sequence goes on along the minus strand of NC_138915.1, from coordinate 23,736,490 downwards.
TATTTCTATAACCTAAGATTTATATCTAGGACTTTGCAAATTAAGTTTTACACCAGCCTCTCCATGAGCTGTATTTTAAGAAAACACTATATAAATAATTGCGGGTTTTAACTATTACATATGAATCGGTTTGTTTCAATGGATTTAAAAATAATGTATTTGAAAAAAAAAAAAAAGTCTTGTCATCAGAAAAAGGTTATTTTTCTTCTCAGTTATTGATTTTAAGGACTATAGTAAATGAAGTAAGGAGTAAACAATACCGCTCCCTCATTCTTTTATGAATTACATTACATGGGGTCTTGATCAATTGGAAAGAACAGAATCAAATCTCGTTACATGCTTGGCAAACACATCCCTCAACTGAAATTAACTTAGCCTGAAATAGAAAATCTGTGACAGTCAGAACTTTTTTTTTTTTTTTTTTTTTTTAATTGAGCTACCTATTCATGAAGAACAAGCTAATGCAAACAGATTTAGTGCTAAAATTATGAAATTATTTGCAACTTGTTTGGAGAACTCAACTGTGTATGGTTTCAGAACGTTCTCAAAAGACCGAGAATTTGTGCAGAAGCAAACAAATACATAAACTCAGAAGTTTCAAAAAACCACCACAGTGGAATTTTTTCTTTTTCACATTTATCCAGAAAAGTCTAATGTCTGAGCACAGTGACGTTTGTACAAACTGGTTTGTGTGCTATGCCACGCTTGTGTAAATTACACAATAAATCCCGTAAACACTGAAGAGAGAAACACTGATTTTTCTCAACTAAATTATGGATATACCTGTTGTAAAAATGTAATGTGAGATCAGGAGCAATATTACACAAAATCCTGAAAGTCACAGCGTAAACCTGAGATTTTGGCAGTTTTATCAAAATGTCCTAAATGACTCTGTATGCATCACTAGTCCTCACGTCTTACTCACGGTGCGTATATGTCCAAAACAAAGAAAAGTAGACAATTTTTCTGTCCAACAATACATTAAACCAAAAGTGATTAGGTATTATCAAATTAAATATCATAAATAAAAAGTATTTACAGTAATTTCTAATTATTAGACAAGAAAATAACCAATTAAGTTGTGCAACAAACTTAAAACACCCAACATCAAAAATGTGAAGTATTACTTAAATCTTCACATACTGATTTTACAAAAAACTATTAAAATATTTAAAAATTTCCATTTTATCTATTTTAAACAAAGAAATTCCAAAAATGTTTAAGACTATTAAGAGTTATCAATTACACAGGCACTTCACATGTAAACAATCTACAGTACAACTGAAAAAAAATATTTGGCACCAACCTAGAAGAACTGGAAAAAACTCAATAAAATGTGTCCTTTTCCCATTGTATACTGTTTTGTGTAATCACCATACACTCGGACTAAATACTGGCAATGTTAGAAGTGTCTAAGTTACAATCAGGAGTGCAAAAAACAAAAGAATGCAAATATTAAGCTTTCTGAGGGAGTGAAAGTGGATTACAAGTGATCAGTCGCTCACATTTTTACCATTGTACCATCACTACATTTTTCTCTTACCTTTAAATCAAATGATTGAGTGGAAAGATTAAAGGGGGGGGGGGGGATACGGGACGCGTGCTTTGTACTTCTAAAAAAAATTCAAACAACATTTTCAACGTAGGAAAAGAAATCCAGCATTTAACTGTAACACTGTCAGATGTTAAATGGCAGCTTTTAACTTCACTGGAAAGAGAACTTGATGCTACCACAATCTCTTTGTGCATCCAATTATAAAAGGAAAAAAAAAAAAAAAAAAAAGAGTAATTATGTTCTTTTAACGGTCAGCTGACTCCAAGGTGTTCACGTACAACTCCAAAGTAAGGCTCTCTACAGCATCTGGGCAGATACTAGTTTTTGATGGCTTGGATGTTCCCACGTAGGAAGCTGAACTGCTTCAGAGCAATCCAAATCACCAGCTGGAATGGGAAGTTGCCTAGCTTCCGAGAAGTCCTGTCACATGGAGGAAAGCTGAGATACTTTCAACGTTGGCAATTCAAGCAGAGCTTGAACTGTGAGGCCAACCTTCACCAGACCCCTTTCTTCCAGAATGTGATGAGGCAAGCAAAGTCTCTCCTGCAAAATAAAGCGGTACATGTATCAACCTTCATTCAGTTTTTCCCCAAGGCAGTAACAAACACATTCTCTCTGAAGTCACACATACATCACTAAAAGACACATGCTTGGAAAGTGTCTTTGCCCTTCTATTTCGCCTGTGGTTCTCTGCAGTAACAGGATGGTCAGAAACTAATTATATCTAAGATCTGTTAAAACTATGACAACATCAGAAGACACATCAAAGACTGTTACTTTCATAAAGCCAAAGACTCTGTTTCTTTTCACAAGCAGCAGAAGAAAAACAGGCTGATGGGTACTGTTGGCTCAGTCGCCTACTTCCCCCTCCCCTTGTTTTGTAGGCTTATTGCCAATTCTCCCCTTGGGAAAACTCGGAAGCATTGATAAACTGGGTCCTCAGTAATGAGCCATTCCCCAAGAAAGTCATCTTTCCGCTTCAAAATTCAGCACAAGCTGAAGGACAATTTCCCCAACTGCTAGCTGGCGTTACACTTGAGTCAGGTCTTAGCATCTCTAACTTCTGAATGGCCAGTGGCTCCATGCTAGATAGAAGCTGTGGCAGAGCAGGAACCCAGAACCCAGTTCAAAATCCATGAAGTAATTTTCTTGTTCCACTAGAAAGGGTCAAGGGAGTGTTTTGCCTCTTGCAATATGCAGGAAATGATTTGATCTTTAGTTCCCCCCCATACAGGGTAGTAAGAGGATGAACTTGGGCAACAGAAGCATGAATAATGGGCTGCAACTACGACCATGCTAAAAAACAAGATAGCGAATCAGTTAGGCTACGTATTTCTGTAATTGCAGGATTTTTCCTTGGCAGACCCTGAAATTCATGCCAAAGTGAGTTGCTAAACTCAAGACTTTCAAATATTACACCACCATCCTCCCACATCAGTTCTTTTGTTTAGATGGTAATTTATTTTACAAGTAGGTCAGTATTATTTTTACTATAAGGAACTGACCAAAAACCCATGAAGTAGCTTCCTCAAGTTCATGCAACAAGCCAGAAATGGGACTTCTTTTCCTATTTTCAAGTTCCCTGGTCAGTGTTATAATCGCTATTGCTCCCTGAATTAAGTGCCCCAAAAAAACCCCTGATATTTTCTGTGGTTATCAATAAGAAGTCAATAAAGCAAATGCCATACCTGTGGAACGCCCAATTTTTTACAAGCATCAAGAAAGTTTTCAACATTTCTTCGGCACTTTGCCATACTGAGTTTAGGCTGTAAAGACAGGACGTTAGATCTTCATCATATATTCGTGAAGGATTGTATATTTCTGACGCAAATTCAGTAACAGTTGCTAAAACACAAAGCAAGCTCTACGAAAACAGCTCTTAAACTAAACTTTTGAGCCTTGTTTAACGTTTCTTGCAGGAAAAAAGTGAGGAATATAGCAAATTAATATGGTAAACACGATTCACGATGTTTTAGGATTGAACTCCAAACACTTCTTTTCACTTAAGATGCCACTAAAGCGAGATAAATGACTTACCACTGCTGGCGATGGTACGTGGATGCTGGCAACAGAACGCGGCCTGATGTGATTGGCTAAATGGCAAAGAACTACTCCATCCATCAGTGCGGCTCCTATGTCGTCCGGCAAAATGACTTTTAACCTTGATTCAAGATTCTATGAAAAAGTTCATAAATAAGTTACTTTCACCATTGGCTAATTTTTAATTTCAAACCCAGTGTATTAAAGCATTCAGTTTAAAAAGGACTTTTTCATACTAAAGTGAAGCAAATGGAGTCAACTCACTTAACTGAGTACAAATATCCTTTACTGTTTATCATTAACCTTACGTTCCCTCTTCTTGGTGGTTTTTTTAATGGCACAGCTACATACATTGAGAAAGACCTTCAGCCAAGAACTACCACCAGCCATATGATGGACTTGCTACTCCTAAGAGGAAATTTAAGGACAGAAATGTTAGGCTGAACGCCTTCTTAGCTGTTAGCGTGCAGAATTTGTTGGCTGTAATCATACACAATTTTACTAAGAGAAGGTGGGGAAAAAAAAGAGGGGAACACAACCACTTTGGGCATGGCTATTTCCCTCGTGCAGATGACAGTTAAATAGCTGAGGAAAGGGTGGCCAAGAGGTGCCCACACTTGTTTTGCAAAACAGAGAAGGGAAGAGAGGGAAGTTTTCTTCCCACCCCAGCAAAAAGCCTTCACTGCTCAGGAAGTGAACCAGACAAGGCAGAAACAACTTTCATAGAAGTCACCCCCCGAATTATTACTGCCCTAGGGAGCAGAGCTGCTACGATTTACAGTTAACTATAACTGTTAAATACTTTGAGAACAGAACTATAGAGAAAACAGTAGACCAGAAGTCTGAAATTTACATCCCATTCAGTATTGTGTAACTTGTAGCAACTTTCTACACTCGCAAAGCATTTGGCCATTCAGAAGACTATGATCATCTTTCCTCAAATCTCAGATCAAGTAGCAGCAAACACAAGCAGATTTACTGTCTCCCTAGGAAAACCTAAAACCTCAGACACCTAAAAAAAAAATTTGTTTTTCATTTCTCAGCTAAAAAAAAACATTTAGTTCCTGGTTGGTATTTTGATAGGACCAAAAATAGTACCAGTGTAGCCTGTTATGTGAAATTCCTTAGGAAAAAATATCACTACAGAGATGCTCTTGTACAACTGTAATGATTTGCAGGCCTTTATTTTAAAGGTTTAAATTATGGTACAGAGCAAACTAAATGCATTGCACCCATGTAGTAAATAATGGTACCTACATTGCGAAGCTGTCTTATTTGTTCCCTTTCTTCCCGTAAATGCTCCATTTTCCTCCTCATTGTAAATCCTGGATCCACCGCACCATAGTCCTGGCGAGATGCACGGCTGAAAGCTATTAAACATTAGAGAAGTTAGTTTTCTGAATTCAGATTAAAAAAAATGCAATGACTAAAAATCTACCACCAAGGATAAAAATGAGAAAAAAAAAAAGCTGCAGAACTTTTCAGAACACATATATTAAAGTATCCTGATGTAAAAGATGCCGTCTATGAAACTTACCTTTCAAATAAAATACACTGATCATCTTACTTAAGTGTAAATTAATAACTACAAAATATGAAGACAGAATTGACTTCAGTTTTCACATACCTGTTTGAAATATACAACTCCGTTTGCACTTTTCCAAGCATATCTTGCAATCTAGCTTTAAACGTATTTTAATTGTATTTTACTTTTAATTAAGTAGAAAGTCTTTACAGAGACTAACAAAAGGGACAGAACTCCCTGGTATAGCTTACAATCAAAGACTTAAAATATACATATACGCACACGCGCGCACACGTGTGTGCATATGCAGAGATTGTTTATTAAAGAACTACTTGAAAAAATATTAAATGTCTCATCTAAAAGTTCTGAGTTGCTCTTTAAAAAGGAGGTCTGTTAAATAAATCCTTTTATTTTATATTCAGAAAGCTGTCACATGACAATTCTATTGTTTTACAGAACACTGGTAAATAAAAACTCTTCCATAGCAATATCACCGTATCCTTAAGTATTTTACCCCATGTTTTTGAGCGGGGGGGGGGGGGGGGAATCAATACTTAATACCTTTAGAACTTTCTATATTGTTTCTAATATTTTGGATTTTAGCAAGAGATCTAACAATCAAAAATAACAGAAATTGTATAGATACTCTTGAAATCACTGCTCTGTTTTGATATATTATGAGAGTATATAGTTTATATACAAAAAAATACAATTGCATTTTACCAACAGTATCTATGGAAGCATCTAAACCCACAAAGATTTTGGCTAGTAACTAAGAAACAAAAAGCCATTTGCTTTCCTAGAACTGCGTGAAAGGGGTGCTGCTGTTTCACAGATGCGAGCTGGCGGTGGCTCCTAGGAAGCCCACCACCACCCTGAGAAAAGATGGGCTGAGGAGTCCTAACAAGCCGCCTTCCTCCTCCCAAATCCGCCCCTTCCTCCAGCCAAGGGTGGAGATAACCCAGAAGCCTGCAAATGATCCCAGCTAGGCACGTCCTGGTACATGCAACTAACCTAAATACCTCTGGCACAGAAGTTTCACGCAACTGCTTCAAATCTCAAGTGTCTTAAAGGCCCTGAAGAAGCCACTTGCACAACCTCAGCCAGACATAGTCTACAACTGAGGGCTCACAGGCTAGTATGAAGGAGGTCAAGCTTTGCTACCATAAACACAGAATGAAATTAGACTGAAGAGATGAGATCATTCTATCTTAATAAATTTGCACAAAGACCGTTCCCTTAAAAACAGAGAAGAGTGGTATTAACTGGAAAAAGGATTGCACAGTGGCTTTTCCAAACTATGTTTTACACTGTTGACATCCAATATTCATAGCCACTTGCACACAAAAAAATACTGTAACTGCTAAAAAAAAGTATTATTTCTACCTAGATTTCAGAGGACTGAAAGTCTGCTTCAGACAATACAACTGTCTTATAAGGGTATGGCAGAGTCTTGGAAGAGTCAGGGTGCAAAGCAGCACTAAGCCATAAAACTCCTGGCAAAGCGCTGCTCAAAGCATCTTTTCATACGACAGAACCCTACTTTGCTTGAAACCCTTCTGCCTCAGCCATCAGGTCTCAAGAATGACTGCATGCCGTTTCCCTGTTCTTTAGCAGTAAGGAATCGGTGGGGGAAAAAAAAAAAAAAATCTTAAGAAAAAGCACCGTCCAACTTGGAGAACTTACAATTATTCATTTGCCAAAGCAGCTGTCTGTGCCTTTCCCAGTACGATGCTTGTGATAAGTACACTAAGTGGACTGCTGTACTGCGGACTCTCTTCATAATCATTCCAATTCATGCATCTGCGATCCTTACCATCTATTCCAGCCTGGGAAATAAACATCTGCTCTATCACGCTACGTTAGAGAACAGCAGCTTACCTGACCTTGGTTTGAGACCAAATGGACCGTGAGCATTACTATCTGCCCTTTCGTAATCCTGTTAAAAGAGACAAAGTCAATTTTCTTCCATTCATTAAAATAATTAAGTTTTGTTCCCATCAAGACAGTGTTTAAATTATTCTTGCCTAAGAAAAGTGAGTCCTTCTGCTTAACTATAACACACTCTTTTGAATGAAAGTAACTTCACTACATGGAGATAAAGTTATCTTACTGAGGAAGAAAAGCAGTAACAGATTAACTGAAATCTACTCTAAACCATTTCAAACTACTGCAAACCATTCTGTGAACTGAGTTCTAAGCCAGCTGTAAGCAAACGCAAATATCCTCCCAAGGCTCAGCATCAAAATATTTCTTGAGAAATATTTACTTTCAGTTATGAGCATAAGGTTTTTCTCATTTCATGAGATCTCACGTCCATGAGATATCCTTATTTCAACCCATTTCACTGCATTTGGAGATGCTCTCGTTCTGCTCTCTCAGGTTCCTTACTGACACGAGGTGGAAACATTAATAATCTTTGGTATGCTTTACTCGGAGCTCAGTAGCGTAGCGCGGCCACAGGGAGAGAGACTACACGGACGCTCCCCGCACAGGCAAGCAGGCAGTGAATGAGGCTGTGAGGCTGCACCACAAAGGTGATGGCCAGAACTACAAAAGATCAAAATCTCTAAGAACCATCAATACCTCTGGGTTCCGTGTGATATATAAAACACTAAACAAGTTTCACTTAAAAATCCTCTGGATGGCTAGTGCATAGGACACCTACAAAATACGACTTTTTTTTTTTTTTTTTTTCCTTTATTAGCTATTTTCCTTAGGAAAGATAAGGAGACAAAGCAACGTGCCTTTCTACACACCAGTCAAAAAGGAGAAATCTAGGAGAGATCACAGTTGCAAAAGTAAAACAAGTTGTAATATCTGTCTCCAGTTTATATCTATTTTTGAATTTTTATGATGAAGAACTACTTCTAATTGCAGTTTCAAAGGGAACTAACAGCTTTGTATCTGCATGGGAAACCTGGAGACAAGTAGTGCACACAAAGAAATGTTTGTCGAATGAAAAACAAAACCACAAACTTGTACCTCAGACGACACAGGAGACTGTGGGGACACATTAGTATTATCACTGTCTTGCTAAAAAGAAATCAAAGAGACGAAATTATAAAAATGAAAATTATGATATAACAAGAAGTGTGAAATTATGAAATACACAATACATGAGACATGCAACATTTGTCAAGTATGTGACAAACTGGCAACAACTAAATTTAAAAACATGTAAGCCAAGGAAACACAGTTCACTGTTTATGTTGAACATTACTTTGACATTACCTCTGCTTCATAGGTGAATTGATTTTCCTACTACCATAGCAAGTAAATGTCCTACTTTTTCCCCAGTACACAATCTTGATGACTTTTTTCAAATAAAGCAGCATAATACTTATTTCTGCTACAGCTTTGGAATGTAAAGTTTGTTTGCTTGGACTCTAGCTAACGTTCTGTGCTGTGACGGTGTCTCGCAGGTGTTGATAAAAGACAGAAAAGTAAAATGTTTTCTTGAATATTTTTACACAATTACTATTTCTCACCTCATCATTTTCATTTCCACTGGAACTCTTTCTGGAAGACTTATACTGCAAAACACACAATTATTACTTTAAAATGGAAGTATGGTTTTCATTTGAACTAAATGGCTTGATAGCACTCAGATGTTACATATTACTGGTGAAGCTGCTGAGAAAAAAAACATGTTACAGAATCAAAGGAGCAAAAAAGAAACAAAACAGAAAAGGAACATCTAGTTCATAAGCTAGTCAAGATCTTCAAGTTGATGAGAGGATAAGAGTATTTTAAAACTAAATACTTTTATAACGTGAACTCTGACTGCATATTTAAGATTAGATATTAGGAAGAAATTTTACCCTGCGAGAGCGGCGAGGCCCCTGGCGCAGGTTGCCCCAAGAAGCTGTGGCTGCCCCATCCCTGGAGGTGTTCAAGGCCAGGTTGGACGGGGCTGGGAGCAACCTGGGCTGGGGAGAGGTGGCCCTGCCCACGGCAGGGGGGTGGGACTGGATGGTCTTCAAGGTCCCTTCCAACCCAAACCATTCTGTGGCATGAAAGTTGATCCAGGTGAAAACATCTTAACAACTGCTATTCTGAAGCATTATTTGTTAGAAAAAATTATGCAACCTGTGCAAGTTACTGCTATGATGTGCTGTTAGGTAAGATTGCTTACACTTTGAGAGATTGACTTGACATTGTAAAAAATTCAATTAACAAAACAAAAATAAATCAATGTTTCCTTTGTAACTCTAAAGCCTGATCACATCTTTTTATCTATTTAAGACCAGCGCTTTTTGCACAGTTCTGTCTGATTTGTTGCACACTGCCTTCATCACTATCACACATCCTGATTACTCTGGAAGCGCAGGAAATGCAGGGATTGAAGGAAGAAATTTAGAAAAGTGGTATTTAAGAAAATAAGTCTATTTCATTGTCTACAGAGCAAGTGGGGAAACAAAGAAATAGAAAACCAACCATGCAGCTAGAATGAAAAAGATCCATCACTACAAAACTCTGTTAAGTGCCTTGTGTGTATATGGTCAGCCTGCTCATCTCTGATATAATACAGAAGAGTAAGGTAAGAGATTAACTTCAGAACTGGAAGGATGGCTGTCCTTCAAAGATCTGACTTTTAGGGACACTTACTGGTTTTAGTTAGAAGAATTTCTTAAAAGGGAAGAAAAACCTGACTTGCAACTATGTTCTCTAATATTAATAAACATGCAAACTTACATAGCTCTGTTACAGAAAGTTGTATTTATTAGTTATGCACAGAAGCTGTTTGTCTTCTTCACAGTTATAACTGAGCGCTGTTGGACTGCAAAATCAAACAGCTTTATAGAGCTGAATTTTCAACAGCTTTTGAACTACATGCTGAATGATGCTGACAACAACAGTGAACAGCATCTCTCTTGAAAAGGGAAGTCTAGGACAAACATAGCTTTTGTTAGCTATCCTACTGCCGCTCGTTCTCTGTGGAAATCAAACCCGTCTTTTGAAGAGGGACTGAATAAAGTCTCAGGTTTGTGGGATTCTTTTGTTGGTTTGGGTTTTTGTTTATTTTGAGGGGTTTGGGGAGGGGGTTATGGATCTTGGTGGGGTTTTTTATTCCTGTTGTCGTCGTTTGGTTTGTTGTGGTTTTGTTTTGTTTGGGGTTTTTTTTGGTTTGTTTTTTTTTTTTTTGTTTTGTTTTGTTTTGTTTTTTTTTTAAACTCTGCACAGAGCACAAGTACTTCTAGAGACCTATTACATATAGCCATGACTGGATATTTCTCTTCTTGGGTTTATTTTCTTTATGTTTGCAGTACAAGGGGATATATTACTTTGCCAGATAATAAATCAAAGCCCTCCCTGCTGCTGACTTCAGTTTAGACAGGCCTTTGGTCAGTTCAGCGTTCATATTTTTCCACCATAATTAACTATATCAAAGCTAACATGTAGTAATTCTTTTCCATTGTGGACACATTAACAAGAATTTCAGCTTGGATGTAGCCAAGATCCAAAACAACTACAAACTATTGCAGAAAAAAAAAAAAGGCATCTTGTTTGATAAAAGTGTTCTCACTGATAAGACTCTTTTTACACACTTAATACAACAAAGATTTCAGGTTCCAACAAGACTTCAGAGCAGTGCCACAAGAAAAGGAGTTCTGATTCTCACGGGCATTTTCCTACCCTTCTGCTGCACAGTACAACTGCACAATAAAAAATATGTGTAATAAAGATGCTTTATAAATGCTTCTGGATGCTGATCCAAGTAACTTTTCCTTGTTCCAATGATGTCCCTTGCAGTAATTTGGCATGTAATCTTAAGATACTAATGTCTGGCAGTACAGATAGAATTATTCAATGAGCTTTTCTGGCAAGAAAACATGGACATAGTATGAATTGTATTTTCACTGGATTCTCAGAACAGGAGTGATACCTTATTCTTTTTTTTCCCCCCCAGTTTGCCATGGAAGACAGCTTTGTTTCACTTGCTTATTGCCTTGTTTTTGCAAATGAAACTATAAGTGATACAGTATTTTTTGTTGCTGGTACAACCTGCTTAATTTACTTTTGAGACTTGTCTACAGCTGTATGTAATGTGATTTCAGGTATCCGCTTCCATCACAGAGCTCAAAACCAAAACCTGTATTAGCATTTAAAGACATCCTTTAAAATTACAACAAATCATTAATGCAGGTCTTCTGTATTGATAGCACAGCTGTTTAATGACTGAGTTCTGTTTCACTTAGAAATTTCTCCCCTTCCCCTCAAAGCTGCAGGGAAAAATTAATTTAGGGATGAAAACCCTGGAAAGGGGTCAGTAGAATTCAAGTTACGATACAACTCCACGTGCTCTTCAGGAAAAAAAAATTAATAGGTTCTATAACCACAAGAATGTATCTGAGCTGTATGGCATGCTCTGTTTTTCCTAGAATTTAATTTCTTTGAAGTTCCCTAGCATTTCATAAAGATGTTTGATGGCAAAAGAGCCAAGAAACTAATTTCATATGCAACAAATTTAGTTTTAACTCAACCTAGCACTGGTCAGAATTCTCCTATTTCTCCGCCGTGCCCCTAAACAAATTTTATCTATGGCTGCTCTGACTGCCTATCTGGTTTCCCATAAGCAGACACTGACACCTGGTGACCACCGGTACACATTACAGCTGCAAAGTAGTACTTCCTCTCTAAAATGCAAACTAATGCAGCGAGAACCAAAATGCATAAATCATTCTTATAACCAAGCTGCACAAAACGGTAATGTATATTTTCCTTGCACTACAAAAAAAAAAAAAAAAAATATCCCTCAAAATGGATGGACCAATGACTGAAGATTAGTTTCTGGCTTTACCAGAAGACAACTGTAAATTACTTTCTTTTATTTAAGGGATAAACAAAATATTCCATCGATTTTTTTCCCCACCTGATTTACCTGCACTCTCATATTACCCTAAATACATATATATCTTATTTAACTCAAAAAAGACACCTAAAAAAAATTACATGTCACATACAAAATTAGAAGCATGACAACCTTTGAGGGTTTCTTACTTTTACTTAGTTATATAGTTTCTTCTACTCTCATTTAAAAATAAAGTGTCACCCACTCGCACTCCCCCCCATTACCTTGAAATACTCTTTCCTAATTTGTTTACTTCTCCTTCTTTCTTCATTCTGCCAAATCACTGGCTGCGTTTCTGGCCAACGCTGCTCGTCCACCGAATCCTTCTGGTTTTCCAGTGGCTATAAGGTTCAGAAATATTTTTACATTAAAAGGTAAATATGCCTCGTGTGCACTAACACAAATTATTAAGAACTACAATTATGAATTGTTTGCCTCATAATCTAGGTTTAAGACATGAAAGTGTTACCAGTCTTAACACCCTTTTCTGCTCCAAGCCTAATTTTTGCAGGTATGTTAGGAAGCCACCTAAGGCTGCCAGAAATAACTTCAAAAAACCCAGTTAGAAGTGTGGTTAGCCATTAGCATATCGAATATCTGCACACTCATCGCACAGGAAAAGGATGGCTACAAGATAATTTAAGTATTTGTCTGCTGTTCCTATCTAAAAAATTATACACATCAACTAGCTGTAAAACAAATCTCTCTTTCAAAGTATTGTGTTATGCAACTTATTCTGAAGTGACAGCTAAAGTATATTTATTCTTAAAATAACAACGAATGTGTACGAAGATGGCTGTTTTATGAAAACTGCAAACAGACAATCTGAAGGGATCATTTCATAATAAGGCTAAAACTACTTTTCCAACTATTTCTTCATATTAGAATATCCGGCCATTTAAAGCAATTGCAAATACCTGATGAATTAAAATCTAAAATAATAAAAAAGTACTCTCTACAGTTGCACTGCAATTTTATCGTATCACACAAGCTTCTCGGTGAGGTATGGGGAATGGAAGGCCTACAGAATTCAAACCATTCCGAAATTTAATAAAAAAAGGTGAGGCAATAAAATTTACATGTAAGCAAATACTAAAACCAAGTAGGTAAAACTTATGTCTCATTAGTTTCAAGACCTTAAAGCTAGTACCATATGTTCTTAAAAGAAAAGGCCTTCATTACATACAAGTCAAATTACCTTGAAGTATACATTCTTCAAAGGTTTTATATTTTCCACCACAATTACATACACACAATAACTGTGTGTAAGCAATCATACCAATGTATAGAAGTTTTCTGCCAGAAAGACAAAATCAAAAATAAACCCAAACCAAAACAAATCACTCAAATATGAAGCCACCACATTTACATTTAAATATCTACCTGCCAGCTGTACGGGGACACCGGGGAATTCACTTCATCTGTTGAGACACTAAAAATTAAGATGAGAGGCGTTATGAAACGTACTGCTTTGTTGTGTACTTTAAAACCAGGTTACCTTAAAATACCAAAAAAGTGAACGCTACTAAAAAGCAGCTTCTCTGCAGCACCACGGTATTTTTTGGCTACCTGTTCAAAGATGTCACAATGTGGCTGAAAAGTATGACCATTCACCTAAAATCTCCAATCATATTTCACTCTCCATATGCTGCCAATAGGTCTGCCACACTACACTGCTTTATTCAGATAAAGCTCTCTCTTAAGCACGTTGATCTTTAGATTAGTAATCTAAGGCACCTTCATTGTTCTGTTTTTCAAAGCAACCAATGAAACATTTTGTTCAAAGCTGAAAAAATATCTATTCTTAAAATTCTGGAAGACTCACATCCTTCATTTCCCTGTTAGCTCTATACAGTAAAGTGGAAGCTTTAATAGGGAAGGGAAAAACATTGAAAAGATGGGACAGTGAAACTGCAAAATCTCAAAAAAGCCATTGTGGCACATGGAATGCCTGAGCTTATTGAAAGTTCTCAGAAAAAGAAAAATGTTTAGATTTGGTGTCACAGAACCCCAGGATGGTGAGGGCTAGAAGGGCCCTCTGGAGCTCCCCCATCCCACCCCCCGCCAGAGCAGGGGCACCTCCAGCAGTGGCACAGGACACCTCCAGGCGGGTTTGGAATGGCTCCAGAGTGGGAGACTCCCCCCCTCTCTGGGCAGCTGTGCCAGTGCTCTGCCGCCCGCACGGGAGAGAAGTCCCTCCTCAGGTTGAGATGGAACTGCCTATGGTCACGTTTGTGCCCGTTCCCTCTTGTCCTGTCACTGGGCACCACTGAACAAAGACTGTTCCCACCCCCGGCACCCGCCCTTGAAGGATTGATAAGCGTTGATAAGATCCCCCCTCAGTCTTCTCTTCTCCAGACTGAACAGCCCCATGTCCCCCAGCCTTTCCTCACAAGAGAGATGCTCCAGTCCCCTCATCATCTCCGTAGCCCTTTGCTGAACCCTCTCCAGCAGTTCCCTGTCCTTCTTGACCCGGGGAGCCCCAAACTGGACACAGCGCTCCAGATGTGGCCTCCCCAGGGCAGAGCAGAGAGGGAGGATGACTTCCCTCCACCAGCTGGCCATGCTCTTCTTGATGCACTTCAAAATTTTCTTTTTAAATCTCTGTGAAATTCATTTGCATCACCTCCCCAGCACTCATTTGACCCACGTTCCGTGAGCAGGCTCGGCGGCTGTGCAGACACCGCACGGCTACCAGCTGGGATCGAACGCAAGGAGGCCGTAACGCCACAAGCAATTATAATAAATCCTAAAGGGAAAGCAGCTAGGCACTTCCCTTCTGCAGCTGTGCATGCCCATTCCTTCCCTTTTCTTGTTTGCCTCAAACCAATACTGCTACTTTTTAAAGGCCTCAGGCATAGGAAATCTGTCTGAATCGTGTCGCATAGCCTGATAAGCAATCCATCCAAGAACTGCAGGAACTGCTGCAATAAATAATTGTGTTTTCCTGTTGATACATATCTACCTATTAACTATGACGTGTTCTGTAAGTGTAAATTCTTCGGGGATACGACAGTCTTTCTACTCTCTTCGCACGTTCCTTACACAGTGTGTGATTTGCATTCCTATGTATCAGTGCAATAAAGCGACAAACATCTGCAACATCTATCTTACCTTGTGTGCACACCTCAAAATTAAGGGGGCGTGGGGGTGGTTGGGGGAGGTTGTTTGGTTTTTGGGGGTTCATTTTAAGTCTCAGAACTGTTTCTGTTTCATTAACAAAAGAGAGAAGGGTAAACGTAACCTTTCCTGGATTACCCTATAATATGAAGGCCTAACGTAGTGACAACATCCCAAAAATCAGAAACTGTCTGTTAAGAAACCAAGGACTGGAAAGGTCCAAATCCAAACGACCGCTAGTTGCAGCATGGTTCATACAACCACGTGTGCAACTAGCTCTTTAAAACAGCAGATACCGATGCGAGAAGATAGCCAAAACAGGATGTACGACAACGAAATATCTACGCTGCGTCCCTTTTCTGTTGGAGTAAATGCTTTCCTGATGTGTACCTGACCTGCCAAGAGCTGGTACCACCCTCTAGCAACACCCACAGCAGTTATGGCTTTTGGCTCCAGGATCCACAGCCAAACTCAGGTCTGGACACAAGCGGGTACAGATTCTTTCCAAGGTACAGATTTTAGAAGCCTATGGGGCTGGCGAAAATCACAAAAGCTACCACTCAAATGGAGTTGTCATTAGGAGGCTGCCAGTAAGCTCTCCCTCTCTAGCTAAAAAATTAAAATAGATTATTTCTTGACCAAACTGATTGAAAGAACTGATCTGGGATTCCTTAAGGGAGGTAGGACTGCAAACTTGCTAAGTTCCCTCTCACCCATGTAGTTAGAAAGGGGAAGCTGTGATTCCTCAGTTTCCTAGAGACAAGGCTGTGGGTATTTCTGTTTGTTGTTGATTTGGGGTGGGTTGGGTTTTTTTTAATTCAAAAGAAAGAGCGTTAAGAGTACAGCTCCGGCTGACAATGGATTCCTCGCTGACACATCCTCCGCAAAGAGTAAGGGTTCTGCAGGCTGAACTCCCAGCAACGCTGTTCCACCAGCTCTTAAGAGCACAAAAGGACTGATGGGGAGGAAAATCCAGATGCCTAAGCACAGCTACAGTGCCGTTTAATGTAGCACAGGAGGCTTACCCAAGGGAGATGTCACTTTCTGGACTGGATGTCTAAAACATCACTGAATGCCAATCTTTAGGCACTGGAATTGCTGCCATAATCAGACCCACTAATTAGTTTCTGGATGACACCAACCTTCCTAAAGGCTCAAAAGGACAATATTTTTTTGTTAGCTGAAAGAAAGCTCAAGAACAGATTATTTGTACAGCTTCTATTTCATCTTGAGCTAAAAATATTATGACAGAAGATGGCAGTAGCGACACAAAACACAAATTAGATTAATAAAATATTGAAAGCTGCGATACATTTAAGTATATCAATACCATTTTTCAGATTCCATCGGCTGCTTTGGCCTGTTCCTTGTGCTTACTGAAACGGAATGATTAAGAAGCCTAGAAAGAAAAAAAAAAAAGAAATACATATTTATTCAACACCTTTGTAGCTAACCCTTTTTCTCAGAACACGTTACTTTCACCTCATAACACTTCCTGTAAATAAAAAGGTTTGAACATTCAGGTGACATTTTCCATAAAATTACAATACATATATGTGTACACGTATGAAATCCAAGCCCAATCCTGCTTCCATTTAAATCAACAATATTGTTCCTAGCTGTTGAAATATTTCAGGTTCTGAATTTTAAGGAAGTAAAACTTGATGATAATTCAAACCAAAATGAAGTCTCCTCTTATTTTTCTCCCTAAATACGTAGTAATTCAAGTGATCTCACACCTGTGTACAGTTATGCTGCCCTCAACACAAAAGGCCCCACAGTTCACTAAAATTAGAAGACAGGAGAGAGTCAGCCTAAAGCAGACAAGAAGCGATACACAGGTTGAGCACAAGAAGTCAGTCAGTAGCAGCAGGGAAGGCGGCAGCCAGGTAAGGACCACTGCAGGGAAAAAGGAGAGGTGGAAAACAGAGAAACACAGGCTAAGAACTAAACGAAAAGTCTAACGCAGAAATGAACCAACAGCAATTCCATTTTTCTAAATGGTAAACGGTCAAAAAAGCCTAAACTTAAATAGAGATTCAGGAATGTTTTTTCAGCTGGAACAAACACATAGCAGCCACATACACACACGCAGGAAGACAACATGAGCTATTATGGATGTTTAAAGTGTTAAAAATAACAGAACAATCAGTAACACTTAAAAATGTTCAAGTGTCATGTTGAACAGTAAATAGAATGAATAATTCTGAATTCTTGGAGGCGGTAATATTACACTTTGACACTGACTTCATGTGCAGAACTGTGTTCAAGTTATTCTGAAATATATAGAGTGTATATAGAGTTATTATGCTGAAATATATAGAGTGTATATAGAATGTATTAAGAATCAGAAAGAACTAGAAGAACACCAACTATTCAATGGAATAAAGTAAAACAGTAGGCACCTTTTCATATTCCATTAGCATTACATAGGGCAGTACAACCATTACCTTTAAGTGACTGATGATTTTCAGACTTCTCTGATTACCGTGATAACTCTGAGCTCAGTAATCGCATTTGTAGTTTAAACCTCTCACTGTGTGAGCCTCAGTTTAATGGGATTATGAGAAGTTAAGCCTGTAAACCAACAGTCTGCAGCACTCTCAGTCTGCACCATCTGCTCCCTATGTTTTGTCTTCAGAAACTTAATTTGGAGGGTGCATTCCAGAATTAAATTATACTATAACCTGAAGTGTTACAAAAAATTAGTATGCAGAGCACAGGTTATCAAACCATAATATAAACATGCCATTTTAAAGTCATTAATTTTTAGAGAGAATTCCCATTTAAATTAGTCTTATGTCTTCAACTGAAAGCAACGAGAAATTCAGAGAGACTTTGTAGCAAGATGTGACCATCACAGTACAACAAGCATGAGACATTTGAGTCACCTAAACAGTTTGATGCCACACTTGTACCAACACTGACACTATCAGTGCAAATTCAATGATTGTATGTAACACGGGCCATTTCTTTTTTCATACTCGTTATATGAAATATAAGGAAAAACTATTCAAGCTAATTTAAACTTATATACACACGCCCTTTTCTACGCTACGCTGTTTCTGTGAAACACGTACATAACTAATGTTTGAGTTTATAATAAACAGAGTATATTTTCACACTTTGTAAAACAAAACCACGTTTTTGGAACTTCCTGTTTAAAAAACGAAGAATATTTATGGGGAAGTAACAGCAAGTTCCGTATCTGCCTGGTTGGCAGCTACTAGTCCAGTCACAGAAATCTGAGTTTCCTGTGGAATAAGGAACTTGAAAGGTTTTAATTCAAGAAAATGGTGAAGAAAATTAATCTGAATTTACTAAATTGCAGACTAAGGAATTAATGGCAAAATAATTTGTTCAGCTGGAAGGGGGAGGGGGGGAGAAATCACTGTAGTCCTGTTAACAACTGTCTTCCAGGAAATACAATGCAAAACCAAGAATGCAAAATGAAAGTATACCAGGAGCTCATATTCATTAGTCACGCTCTTACGTGTGGTGTTAACGGTGCACAGATTCCAGTGACTGTTTCCGTTCATATGACAAGTCATTAAATCTAAAACTTTTTTTTTATTAGACAGATCAATTATCAGGCTAATTACTGGTCATACTGAATCACTAAATAAGAACTTGCAAAAGACACTTGTGTTAGTACTGCAATTAATTTCCTATTTATGGTTCCTGCTAACCACACAAATTCTGTTGTTACAGAGGTGGCAAACTGCCACTCTGAAAGGGTTCTAAAACTCATACAAACTTTAAAATGTAAATTACTCAACATTGCACATACACAATGACACATATGTATTAAATGAAAATAAACAACATTGTGACTCATTTTTCTTGTTTTATATCACGCAAGCACAACATTTACTCCAAACTGCTGACTACATGGGAGAGAAAGGCGATGGCAAAACCAATTATGATATTGGAAAATGTTTTCTAAAGTTTGAGAATTTAAAAAGTGGAATCGCTTTTCCATCACTTACACTTTCATGTTTTGAGCAAACATGACATCATGATTAAGGGACGCAAACAAAGTGAATGATGGTAATGCTATTTTAAGGTCAGCTACCTTCAGTTTAAACAAGCAAGCGCTACTTAGGATCTATAAAGTGTATAAAGGCACTAGAAATCTTTCACAGTGAGACAATAAAACAAAAATCTTAAACTCATGCAGGAGCCGTCTACTGTCCTCACATATGGCTCTGCTTTGTGATTGTAAGCTGTGTTCCGAGGGATTTAGACAGTTTTAGGAAGTCCCTGCTGTCAGGTAAGAGCCCATGCTTAACTTTGATGCAAGCTGAAACAGGCTCACTTGGTACTAAATGAAGATTATTTAATCTAATATCATCCCACTTTTGAAACAGAGCAGGAGTAGCCAGAGTAAGCTACAGAGTTTCAGCTGATAAGGTAACAAAGTCTGAAATCCTTCCATTCATCACCTACGTGGCTGAGCACAGCCTACACAGCCCAGTCCAGATTTCTTGTTACTGTGAGGTTCCCTCACGGCTGTCAAATGCTAAACAAATTGTCACTGGTCAGGCTAATTTGAAAATTATCCCTTTAAGCCCAAGGTATCTTAAATAAATTTAAAAAAAAAAAAAACCACACCAGAAAAACACACTTTTGCCTGAGGTACTATATATTAAAAACCAAAAAAAAACTGAAGAGAAACCATGAGAAAGGTACAGGAAAGTATGCTTCTAGGTTTGGACTCATTTAAATGTTCTTTGGAGAGTTGCCTAATTAAGTATTTTCCTTACACAGTGCTTCATCTTAAAGAACAATAAATGAACAATAAAGAACAAATAAAAAGGTTTTGATAACAAAATATCTTAGGCTTTCTTTTTGTTCAAGAAATCCCTTTCTTTTTGTTCAAGAAATGGCCCGAACTGTTTCTTTTGTCCACATTTTAACTTTGGAAATCTGAAGCTCTACAAACACTTTATACCTTGATGCACGTCCTGCCGCCCTTGTCCTCTGGAAGAGTTTTTCACTGAATGAAGTTCTATAGCTTAATGGCCTTCGTCTGTATTCATATTTCATGTACACCAAAGCCAAAGACGGAAGAAGGAAGCAGGACAGGTTGATGGGAGAGGACAGGGAAGTCATTAGCATAGCAAGCAAAAAGAAAAGAAACTGCATAATATTTAAAAAAAGCCACACAGAACAAACAGAAATATGATTAGTAAGAAATTATTTTGCGATGCTCAATTTTCTGAGTATTCTGTTTACTCGGGTTGAACATATAAACACAGAGATATCTTCACTAAATATCTAAATATTATTCTTATTGCTGTTTACGGCAAGAAATCATAAATTTACAAAACTATGGATTCAAAATCAGGGCTAAATTTTGTATCAGAGGTGATGTTGCCCTCATGTACTTAAAGACACATAAGCAAGCTTTAAAATACAAATGCTGAACACTGAAGTAAAAACAACTAATAAGACTGCACGTCTGAACGATTCAAGAGCAAAGCAGAACCATTAGCAAGATCGCTGCACTAAGATACAACAACATATGACGAATAAAAGTTGCAGTACTTTAGAAGAGGAGTGGCTTGGTATTTCAAATTATTAGATAACCAGGAAATATGAAAAATAATCAAACAAGACCCACATACGATATAAATAACTGTTATATAAAAACCTAATATAGGAAAAACACATTTATTCTCTCTTTATTAATAACTTAAAACAAGAAAGTTTCACATTCTTAGTCTTTTTTGCAATACTTTTGGTAATAAGAATGTACTAGCATTAAGATTTCATTCTTATTTTTCCCATCCCAATGTGAACAACTAATTCTTGAATACACTGCGCAGAGTTATAAGTAAAACCTATTTTACCCACCCCCCCGCTATTATATATAACCAATATAAAACACTGGTGAATTTTTAAAGCGCTGCAATACGTAATATCGGGGTATCAATTTCTCTAAGGGCTTCACCTGTATTTCAACTGTCTTAAAAGAACAACAGCAGTGCAGAATCTCATCATTACAAAGAAATTCAAAAGAAACAAAAATAGCATTTAAGCTGGTATGAAGTTAAATCCATTACCGTGGGATAATGGGTGACTGTAATGAACTATTTTAGTTAATGAACTACTATTAACTAATTAACTACTATTACTTTTACCTTTCGGGAAAGGGCTTACGCTCGCCAAAGTACCTCACTGGCTATTTGCCTGCTTGGTACAGGAACCCGAGAGAAGGCGGTTCCTACCCCAGCCTGTCCACATCCCATGCAACTCCAGGCATTCCTTCCTGCTCTTCCCTTTACGCGGTTGTTAACTTGTTCTATTACACTCTTTTAACCTGCGGCTTGCTCTACAGTTCCTTTTCAAGAATCATTCTGTTGTGATGCCCAAAATGAAGCGGAGAAAGTCAGGGAGTTCATCAAGATGAAGTTACACTGTTCGAGTTAGTTACTTTTATCTATATTTGTACAATATATATGCTCTGTCATTTGACAGAATAATGTTTGAACAAGTTTTCCCTTCAGCCCACAGGAAATTTATATCTCGTATCAGATTGAACGGAGGAGGTACCTCATATTTGAATAAAAATAACCAGTCACAAACAAACTGTACGCAGGTTCTGTAACTCCTACAAACTAAGACAAAGTCATTTTAACATTACCAATCATCTACCTACATGAGCATTAGCCATGCCTACTTAAGTGTACTGCTTTGAAAAACAAAAAAAAAGTATGAAAAAATTAACATACATTAAGCCGGGAAATCAAGAGACTTTCACATTCATCTCATCCTCTCCATAGGAGGTATGCAACTGCTTCTCTAGACAGCAGTTTTATGAAAAGAAACAGAAGCCAGGTATCTTGAAAGAGCCTGTCACTTTAACTGTTTAACAGCTGGACAAAATTGTTCTCAAAATAAGGTGTCTGGGTATAAGGTCTTCTGGGTATAAGGCAGGTTAAAGAATAAATTAATTGCAACACAAGTTATCTTAACTAATAGCATAATACCTGTGTTTTTGTTCTTGCTGCAGTAACTGAGCTGCTATTTTTCTCAAATCAGTCACTTCTTTGAGTTCATCATCATCTTCAGCCAGTAGCTGCTCTTTCTGAAGTCTGAAAAATTAAACATTAGCGACTTGCCCAACTTCAGTAAAGCAAGACACAGGAATGGTGACATAATTGGACAATAACCAAGAAGCACTTCCTATAACTTATTTTCTGTCCAAGAAGGAGCACTCTGTTCAATATGAAATTCCTCTGCTCCACATGCAAGGAGCTTAAAACAACCCCCCCCTCACCCCCCACTGTCAGTAAAACCTTCTCAAAAAAGATCAAGAAGATTTACCTTTTTTCATCTCCCCAGTCCTCATTCTGTTCTATTTTCTGGGATTTCTCAGGATGTTTTCCCCGTTCCTTATGCAGAATGAAAAATAAACTTAGACTTGAATTAAAAAAAGAAAAGCAAGCCTGCTGAACAGTTTTTCTTTTGTCAAGCTATGCTACCTTGATATAAGACAGCAACGGGCCAATCGGTACATCTCCTTGCTCCGGAACAGCTCCTTCTTCGGCATTCGGATCAATGTAATCATACACCTCCTGGTCTGGTGAGGATTGATGAAGAATGGAAAAGATGATATTAAACAGTTCTCTCAAGCAAATGTTATTTCTGAGAGAGATAAACACTTATGAAAAATGTCAGATAAAGATAAAACAATGAAATCATGTCTCCTTGAGCTAGAAATCATCGTTTTTCTTTCCTTCTGGCCTTGTCTATTTGTGATTATTACATTGTTTTCTGAAATGATGAAAATACAGTGCCAACATGTGATCATATCATTTTGTGCAATTTTCTTATACTAGATTACCTAAGCAAAAAGTATTTCTGTTACCTAAAATGACAGATGCACAACAGATTTTACCTTTCTGTGGATCGAGTTTACTTCCCATTACATGATTGTCGTTCCTTAACGTCTGCTCCCTTGTCGATTCTGATACCTGGGAGTGAAGGCTGATTGTATCATCATCAGACGGCTGCAAAGACAGTCACATTTAACACAGAACTTACAGAGACATTACATTATTATATAATTTTCTGAGAAGCCATAAATTACAGTGCAACCGACCCTACCATGAGGGATGGCTCCCAGAACTGGGAAGATAACATCCAGTCAGGTGGGGGATTTTGTGGGTGGGGGTGGGAAGGGCGTGTTAAGAGAATCATAGTTTAGGGAGTGCCAGACAACTGTTCAGTATATAATACTACTGAAATACAGTATTTTCTTCAAAGAGGTCCAGTCCAGCCCTGGACTAAGGAAAGACTAAGTCCAGTCAGTAGACTAAAAAAACCTGTATTTAGGTACTTTCTTAATAAAGCCTCCCACTACTTTGATCCTTATTAGATCACTGATAAAATAAGAATAATAATAATAAAAAAAAAATCACAGCTGTACCTCTAAACATTTTGAATTTTCTTTAAAAAACCCCAACTAGTAATAGTCTCCCCACTAACAATCACTCTGCATTTGTAAAAATTCTCTAAGTTTCAAAAATCTTTTGTTCTACGCTATTCGGTGTACTTTGACATCACTGTTATTAATTACAGCTCCTTAATCGAGATTTCTACAAGTACGCTGATAACTTGTAGGGATTTTTGTTCATTACTTTAAACCTAGCAGATCACCCAGAAGTTTATTAAAACTTAAACATCAATAAGGCTTACTAGCACATACAACACTCCAGTTTAGTCCAAATAAACTTTCATTTTAAGTATATTAATTTAATTAATAACAACAGAAAGTTTCAATTAAATTTTGTCCTTTGTGTAGAAAAATGATTATGCACTTCACACATTAAAAGATCCAAGCAATTCCTTAAGTCAGAATTCAGTTTTTAAACGTATGAAATCTGGACTGGAATGAACCTTAACCAGAAGAGTCAAGGCAGTATGTAAATAGTTTGTGTCTGATACTGGCAGACTAATGGTTTAAACTCAACTGTACAGATATTTAAAGAATGTTAACTAAACTAGTTAAGTATTTCTCAAATGATACAAAATACAAAGGAAAAAAAAAATTCTAAAATACAGAAATTACACAAGTTCAACAGTGAAAAATACTCACTTCTGTTGTGGACAACCTTTTATCCCCATTATCACTTCCAATGCCAGAGTCTGGTCCATGATTTTTATTGGGATAGAAGTCCTCCATGCTATGTTAAGAACACCACCACACAAACACACCCACACAGGAACAAAAAACACAGTTTCACTTTTAGAAAAGAAAATAAACATCCTTTAAAAAATACATTCTCTATACAGCAGCTGATACAGAATTTTTGCACAATGCACCATGTGAGGAGAACAAATTCTTAATCTCCTACAAGAGCTGTTCAAGAAAAGTTAAGCAAAGTTAAAGTGGAAACAATCAATTACAGCATTCTGTATTTATGCAATTTTAGAATTGTTCTATATCATTCAAAAATACTATCTTCAGAAAAGAAGGCTTCCTCTGAAAAAACGCAATTCCTTTAATTCTGTTGGCAGACACTGTTAGTAACAAATATACATTCCCTAATAGACTGTCATATTATAATGGTTTAACTCTGCCTGAATATCTAGGAAATATCTCCTCTTAATTTATGCCTTTCAAAGACATAAAATTGGCAGCATCAGCTGGATGTGTTTTCCAACTGTGCACTGGAGCTTGGTTTACATCGTACGATTATCTGGGAAGTTTAATTAAACAAGTTCTCACTACTAGAAATAAGAAGTACATTGGGAACACCCATTACCTTGTTCCTTCACAATACATTGTAGTTGTACGCCTTAAGGGCAGTGGAGGCTTTTGGGGAGCAGTTGTGGACTGCATTTTTTAGGAGCGTTTAGAAGCGATCTACAGAAACTGTGGACTAATTCCCTATGGCACAGTTACCCAAGACCAGGACCATGGACTGAATCTGACGGTTCAGAAGGTTCTCTGTAAGCTTTACTCATAACCTTCAGCCTTAAACACAGAGAGGCACAAGTTGCATGTGACATTTTAAGAAAACAGGCAAAAAGAGCATTGTTCCATATGGTTTCCAACAGCATCCCATTAAATTACTCCAGAGTTACTCAGTACAGAAGTCCAACAAAATATTCCATACTTTTGACCTTGGCTAATCTAATAAAACAAAAAAATCCATGGTATTTCACTGATGTTTAAGTTAGTTTCCCTTAATATACATGTGGGAGGCAGACTTCCCATCCAACAGACTAACTCTACATTCGGGACATTTATGGGAACTTCTCATCTACTGTTTTGACATACATGTTTGGGAAATAAACAGTTGGGTTTCCCAATAACTAAATTTAAAATACTTCTTCTGAAATCCAAATCTTTAGTGAGTACAATGGAAATTTTTCACAGCAACTGAGATAAGCCAGTTAAGATTCCAGTAACACGACCTTAGAAAATAAATACTGACTCCTAAATAAAGAACAATTAAATTACTGAAATCACAGCTATTATCTGTATAAACAGAGCATTTCATAGCTAATGCTGAAGTAAAATAAAACAAAAACCCCACTACTCACCTGTCTGTGAGTGGCTGGGAGGGGATTCGTTTACCTAATGACGGAAGATCCAAAGAATCTGGTTTTTTATCTATTCTGAGGCACGCCTGAATGCTGAGGAATTTAAATATATGTACTTTACCCTTTAAACATATCTGTTGGGAAACAAACGAACAACAACAACAAAAATCTTAATTACATAGCACGTCTTTTGAAAATGCAGCCCAACAATTACACCAAGTTTGTACTCACAGCTTCTCACTAGGAGAAATACAGAAAAAAAAAAAAAAAAAAAAGGAAACCTGATTGGTATAACTTAGAACAGCTTCCTCTTTCTTAAGATCCTAATGCAAATTTCTGAACTAGAACGCTTTAATACTAACCTGTGCTGGTGGTATCTGCATTGGATTATTATCCAAAACTATAACTTGTAAGTGACGTAACTTTCTGTAACAAATTGGAATTTCTGTAATTTTATTACAAGAAAAATCCAGCTTGACCAAGGGAAGATCTCCTAATTCTGCATCGAGGGAAACAAAGGAAAAAAAAAAAGAATCAGACATATCTTCTTAACACTTTACCTAATTTACCTACATCCAAGAAATGAAGGCTAGTGGCTTACCATCTGGCAACATATGGAGATTATTTCTTCTTATGTTTAATTCTCTAAGTGACTGCAACTTTCCTATCTGCTGGGGAAGAACCTGAAGTTCATTGCAGCTAATATCCTAAGAAAGATACAATTAATCATTTAAGATGTTCAGTTAATTTAAGTTAAACAAAAGAAAACTGCTATCAAAACGACTATAAAGCATACTATTAAAAAAAAAAATCCTATCTTTCTTGTTTTTTCCACAAAGGGAAAAAGTACCATAACAGATTTCACCATTTCTTCAGTAATTAGTGATTCACATTTCAGAAACTCAACTCCAAAAGTTAAACCAATGAATAATGAAAGAGTGGTTTTGAGATTAAAACTGTGGGCTAAGAACGAGAAGTTCTTGGTCTAGCTCCCATATCAGCTATAAACTTCTTATGCTACAGCTGGCAAATCATTTGTGTTCTGTTCTTATTATAAAAATTCTTTTTCCTTAAAAATCAAAATTGAACCAATCCATACATCTAAAAATTCAAAGGGCAATAGCAGGCTCCCAACTTTTTGGATGCAAGCACTAGAGGGTGACAAAGCTGCACCAAGTGAACACAGACTACAGCTATTTCTGCCGCTAATTTAACATTAATTTATGCAGTCCAGACTGAGTCAACAAGCACACTGATGTGAGACCATTGAGCCTTTTTTATTTCTGATTCAATAAAATTGACTTTAGAGACTAGCTTCCCAGACTAGATACCAACGAGAGATATCTATCTATCTATCCATCTGCTGAAAGACTGGAAGCTGATTTCAAAGGCAAGCTGAGTCAGACAAATCCTGCCTCCTTCTCTACGACACGCTTCCAGAGCTCCAGCTCAGGCACTGCCCAGCTACTTCTGCCAACCACGATGCCTGTACGTCGCTAGATGTCTGAAAGTACAGGCTGTTTGGGTATCTACTACAAGTTATTCTCTGTCCACTTCAAATTTAAGATGGGATTCCCTTCCTAAAAGCATCTTTCTAGCACGTGGGTTAGTTGTCATCCTTTCTTTTTAGTATATATACATTATGTATGTTCTAAACGGGTATACCACAGGTGCTGGAATGAAACTCTCTAGGATGTCCTTAATCCATATCATCAAGGACACATTCTAGGTTTGACAGTTTTGAAAATAAGCCAGAAATACAACAACTGCAATTCTGAAAAACGTTCACTTCCTGTAAACAGCAGCAGTGATCCCACCTTGAAATCCTACGGCATTGAAGTGAGCATAGAGAATTTCTCACCAGAGAGGAAAGGACACTAGAAAAGCCTCACAAACATTCAGAATATCTCATGTTACTTGTAAATTTGAAAAGAATGTTGATTTACAGCTCAGAAATTAGGTCACGTTAAAAGAAATCTCCAGGGCATACAGAGCTACTCTGGAAACAGGATAAGGATTGCTTGCAATGACCGAAGAAATCATATGTACTGAAGAAAAATAAAATATCAGACCTAGTCCAAGTGCCAGGTCGGTGAATAATTGTACATATCTCTCCAAAACACACGAGCTTAACACAGAGCAATGATGCTGGGCAGAGAAGAACCTAATGAGGTTCAACAAAACCAAGTGCAAGGTCCTGCACCTGGGGAGGAAGAATGCTAGGCACCAGTACAGGTTAGGGGCGGACCTGCTGGGAAGTAGCTCGGAGGAGAAGGATCTGGGGGTCGTGGTAGACAGTAAATTATCCATGGCCCAGCAATGTGCCCTTGTTGCCAAAAAGGCCAATGGAATCCTGGGCTGCATAGGGAAGAGTGTGGCCAGTAGGTCGAGGGAGGTCATTCTCCCCCTCTGCTCTGCACTGGTGAGGCCACAACTGGAATACTTGGTCCAGTTTTGGGCTCCCCAGTTCAAGTGGGACAGGGAACTGCTGGAGAGAGTCCAGCAAAGGGCAACTAAGATGATTAAGGGCTTGGAGCATCTGCCTTATGAGGAAAGGCTGAGAGAGCTGGGACTCTGTAGCCTGGAGAAGAGAAGGCTGAGGGGAGACCTTCTTATGGCGTACAAGTATCTCAAGGGTGGGTTGAAGGAGGATGGAGCCAGGCTCTTTTCAATGGTCCCCAGTAACAGGACGAGGGGCAATGGGCACAAGTTAGAACACAGGAAGTTCCGTTCAAATACATGGAAACAGTTCTTTACGGTTCGGGTGACAGAGCACAGGCACAGGCTGCCCAGGGAGGTGGTGGAGTCCCCTTCCCTGGAGCTTTTCAAGACCCGCCTGGATGCAGTCCTGAGTAATGTGCTCTGGGCAATCCTGCTTTAGCAGGAGAGTTGGACTAGATGATCTCTAGAGGTCCCTTCCAACTCTGATGATTCTGTGATTCTGTGATCAGAAAAGCCCACAATATTAAGAAATACAGAGAAAGTAATGGATGTCAAAGCACAAAACCTTAGTATGCCATAGGATACAATCATGTTGCACAGACACATAAACTGTGAATATCACACATCGTTCTGTTCACACCAATCAAAACAAAGGAATAGCAGAAATGGAAAAAAAAAAAAAAACCAAAACACAGAACAAGAAAACAATGATTGAACAGCATAACTTATATAAGAGAACAGAGTAAATAAGAGATGAACTCTTAAGCTGGAAAGAAGATTCCTGATAACATAAGAAAAATAAATAGAATTTTGATTACGGTAAGGAAGGTAAACAGAAAAATTCACCATTTTTAACAACATACAGGCAAGGGACTCAAATGAAATAATCTGAAGAGCAATTTTATTAATGAACCCCTTAAGATTTAGTTGACCCAACATACTAATTTGTGTTTACTCCCATTTTTGAAACTGTACAATATATTACACCTGTAATGTGAGCTCAAACACTAAGAAAAAGCAGTATCTGAATTTACATTTTGTAGTTCTATATTTAGTTACTAATTTTTTATTTTTCTCATACTGTAAATAAACTGCTTATACTGCAAGTTTACTTAGTAAAATGGTCCCCAGTTGTACTTACCAACTCCATTAGATCTCTCAACTTTCCAATCTCTTCTGGAATGGAGACCAGCTTATTATTACTGACAACCAGAACTTTAAGTGGAAGATCAAACAGGTATTTTGGCAACGTCGATAAAAGATTTCGACTTGAAAAAAAGAAAAATGAACAAGCAAGGCTAGATTATAATCTTCTTTGTAAGCTTCTCGGGGTGTCCGAGATACACATTGTACAACTTTTTTCATATTCCAGAAGATATCCTCCACCTATTACAATTCAATCTAAATTTAAACTGCAATATCCATCATTAATTCCTTATCAGATAAAGCCTGTCTCAGGTGAATTTTAGGTCCTCATCTTGCCTGATGAAATGAGTATGTACTATAACTGAATCAAACACTAAAACGTACAGAGAAATCTGTTAAAAGTAGTATGTTTGATGTTTGCTTTTATTCTGCTTTCTGATACCTTCAGAAGGACCACCCGATCTGACAGTCTACCAACATAAGTTAATGTTCTCAGCAAACCAGAACTTTATACGAGGCCATTGCTTCCTCACTCCCAAGCCACCATAAAAAGCCCTTAATCTCTATTTATTCCTTTGCTGAGCGATAGTCTGGAAGGTAAGTTTTAATTAAAATTGATTTCTTTTGTGTCTATCATTTTGCAACATATGTCTGCTTTGTACACAAGAAACACAGTTACTGACAATTTGATTTCAATTCACATTGGAAAAGCTACCAACTGCAGACTGCTGCTGCCAGAAATACAATGATTTTTTTCTAATAAGGTATTTGTTCATTTAAAAAAGCCATTGGAAAACCAGCTTGTTCAGATGTGGTATGAAAGCATTTCCTTCCATACATAAAAGTAAAAAAAAAAAAAAAAAAAAAATCTCAGTAATGGCTGTTGCTTTAAGTAGAACTGTGTAGAGGCCAGAAGTTCTATTTGAAAAAAAAAAAAAAGGCAAAACAAAAAAGCCTTTTAAGTGTTGACATGTGTGTTCACACTATATCAAGAAGAGCCCAGAAGTTTTACAGTTTAATTGATATGTATCAGAGCACTGTTTTCATATTTAAACCAAAGCTTTTTTACGTTATTTTTCTCCATGACTACAGCATATAGGGCTGCAAAAACAACAAAAGATAAATTTATGTCCTTGCAACATTTCAGCTTCAAATAAGTACGGCAATTTTAACACCATAAAATGAAAGTAAATTTCTATCAGTATCTTTATAATAGTAATGTATTTATTCTGTTAATTCTAAGTGAACAATATAAATAAGTTTTGGATACAGGTATGCAGTAAAACTCCTTTTATGCTGTATTTCAGGCAGATACGAGAGGCTTTTTTGGTTGGAGAGCACGTGAAGCAAAAATATAACGTGCAAGTAAACTTTTAATTGATTATAAAAATGTGGCAATGAAACAGTCAGTCTCTGCATCACTTAAATTTCCTTTTTTTTTTTTTTTTAGGAAAAAAAAAAAAAAAAAGAGCTGCCAACTTTACTATGAGTTGCATAATACATTTCTTCAGTTGTCTGAATCCAAAATTAGAATTTGAGGTCATGTGGTTTTTTTTCTGTAACAACATACTGAAGCTAGTAAGCCAGGATTTTAGCCTGTTCTTCAACTACTGTAGCCCACATGTTCGCGCATTGTGAAACCAGTCCTCAGACACTGGCACAAAAATTAAGACAAAGCCCAGCAGGGGAAAGGATGATTAGAAGAGTCGACTCTTCAAATAACACGCATCGCCCAGTTAGAACTACACTTTATCTCTGCATACAGAATTGTATTCAGCACCTCAATTACCATCAGAAGAGAAGTGGGCTGCTGCTGCTCTGTGAAGAAAGTTAGGTCAAACTTCTTTCACCCTGAGTTTTATCATATCATTAATCCTCTGTAGAATTGCCACAGGACAGATTACTCTTAAATTATCACTAAGTAGTGATATTTGCAACTTTTGAGACATAATTCGTCTGGGCTTTTCGGTGCTTTTTTTTTTGGGTTTGGTGTTTTGTTTTGGTTGTTTGTTGGTGTTGATTTTTTTAATTTTTTTTTTTTTTTTCTTTTCCAGGGATCAATTCACAAAGTTTTTTCAAAATGAATTCTGGAATCAAATCTCACACGTTCAATAGCTCTTACCCAAGAAGATTGTTTTAAACTTGATGTAGTCAATATTAAAAAACAAGGAATATTGTGGAAAACCAGGTCTCGGCTGCTTATGGGAGGGTTCTTCTAGACTCGCTCTCCTTCCAGAACTCATATTAATCTCCTGTTCTTCTGAGAAGATCCAACCATACGT
The DNA here is from genome assembly GCF_965231255.1 of Vanellus vanellus. Lineage (NCBI taxonomy): Eukaryota > Metazoa > Chordata > Aves > Charadriiformes > Charadriidae > Vanellus > Vanellus vanellus. Next base: position 23,704,964 of record NC_138915.1, on the reverse strand, counting down.
TTTTATCAAGTTTAAATAAAGCAATACAGCAATGGATGTAAATAGTGTGCAAAATGAGTAGGGTCTTCTGGCCAGAGTAATCTACCCTCCTGAGAGCAGCACATTTTTACACATGTAGTTTCTAAATGTCGTCTGTCTGTATAACATTAACAACAAAGAAAACTTTGTAAACTCTCATTACTCTTAGCTACCATAGTTTGTGACTGAAATTTTGTAATGCAGTCAATTCCTTCCCACAAAGTAACAACTTCTGGCCCTAAACCACCAAGGATAAGGAAAACAAACAACAGAACAATTTTAACTATCTGGGCAAAAATCAGGTGGAATCCTACCACTCCAATGAGGTAATTGTGAGGTAAGAGCAAAAATAACAGACATCACTCACCTAATGTTAAGGTAGGTAAGCATTTGCAGGTTTTTAATAGATTCTGGAATGGATTTGATGCAGTTGTGATATAAATTTAAAGTTTCCAGTGGTGCAAACAGCCAGACATCAGGAGGAATTTCAGTAAATCTGTTCTTTGAAAGATCTAGAAGAAAAAAGAAAAATCCGGTTTTAGTCAAAAATTTCCCTGCAGTAAGAGGAGATAAAAGTATCCACTGATATTCTTGTCATGATCCTAAAAATTAAGGTGTTGCAAGAAGTGTAAAATAATTCAGTTCTACCAGATGCTACTGCATATAATTAATACACAAAAAAGCCTTAAAATACTAAGAGTATTGTTTGACATGCAATTTTAACAGAAAATAGAAAAATGTCAGGAATTCAAAAATATATGACCCACTACATAATTAAGAACATTTAAAGTGCAACTGAATTTCATTTATGATTGTCCCTCCTCTATCAGTCTTTGTTCTTTGTTGTTTGGTTTTTTTCCTCTAATGCTAGGCACAACACTAAGTCAAGGTACAAACCCAGTAACCATTACTCTTCCTGTTCGACAGCTACATTAGAATCTAATTTCATTGTACAAAGTATCTGCCATGCTAAAGCCAAGTTTGAAAAAAAAAAAAACCAACCACAAAACCCTTACATATTTATTTTGTGAAAGAACTAAAATTCTCATCTAAAAAATATTCTTTAGTGCAAGCACAGTAACTGAGACATTCTCCAGTTACACATTTATAACTTCGCTAAAAAGAGAATAAAGTCACAAGAAACATCGTGAAAGGCATTTAGCTATAAAAATAAGGGTGCATTTTAGCCTAAGAGCAGAAAGAGGAGATACCATTGACAATGGAAACATAATACTTGAACTAGAGTTATTTTGACAATGCATGACTGCATTATGCAAAATGGTATGCAGAAGATATGAAAAAACACTACAAAGACATCATATAGTCAGAGATGGTATACATCTTCTACAAAACCAGAAAATTCAAGTAGGATGTGACCCAAGAATCCTGGAAATTATCAGTTAACTGCCACAACCTGTGCTATAGAAAAATCCATGAAACTATCTTTGAAGAAAGAGATATTTACTTGAGAACGACTGTCCACTTTTTTTGAAAGTAACTCTGGTTCCCAACTCAAGATATCTCAAAAGGATGTGGTTTCTCAGAAATGCTGAACAAACTCTTTTAACAACAAAGCAATACAGATCCGTTGCTATTTCAGGCTTCAGTTCTCAGTTTTGAACAGTTGCATGAAGTACCTTGTTTCTGCTTAGCTCCTATCTCATTATCATTAGAACAAACAGTTAGTTCTACACTAGACTGAAAAAAACAGACTAGAAAGTGGCTGGAAAGTGGCTCAAAGTCACTGTCAGGCTCAAAGAAGAGAGCTCAACAGCCTGAAGTGTGGCAAGCCAGCTACGAGCGCCATTTCTCGGGGCCAACACTGCAATCAGTATCATTTCGTAACTTCATCAATCACTTCAAATGCGCCCTCAGGAAGTGCATAGACACCAGGCTGGAGGGAGTGAAGAGGAAACTCATGTGCAGGAGGGATGGATTCCAGCCAGAGTGACCTCGACTGACAGATTAATAAAGGCAAATGCAGAGATGTGCACCTGTGGCAGAATAACTCCTCAGACTAGTGTGGGCTGGAGGATAAAAGGGTAGAAGATAGATTTGCAGAGAACACGTGATACCGGTACACAGCAGGCTGAATGCAAGTCATCAGAGTGCCTAGCAGTGGGAAAAGGACATCCACCCATGTGCTGCAGATGCCCATCACATAAAATGGACCGGTATAACAAAACATTACTTTTCAGTGGCATTAGTTTTGCAGGTAGCCTCAACTTTGTTTCCTGAAGTCTAGAATATGCAAAATGAGTGAGCTAACTGGCTGTCACTCCATTGTTCCATCATTTCTAAGAAACATTCTCAAGTTAAAGTATCACAAAAAGCTTTCCTTTAGATCAGGGCATCCACTGGTGACACTGATTTCTGCAAACTCTAGCTGCAAGAGGCAGAAAGTTTTCTGTTGCAGGACTGGCATTCTTAATGAAGTGAATGAAAAATGGAACCAAGTTAACTCCAACTAAACATCCCAACTAAAATTCAAAAGCTTGCAAAAAAAAAAAATTAGCATAGAAAGTTTTCACAATAATAAGGTTTGTTTTCTGTTTTCTACCACGTCAACTTTCAAAACATTATAGAAAAAGGGCAGCTTTCACATGAAAGAATGTTCTGCAAAACTCTTTTTAGGTTAAACAAAGGCTCTCTTATACTAATATTCAGCAGAGTGGGATAACCATGCGCAGAAAAGATGCGCACAGTTCTACAACCTCCACCACGTGATGAACAGCCTTTGATACAATCCCATTCAGAAGAAATCAGCTCTAAGGCTCTTCCTGATTTGGTTTCAGCAGCAGCTGGAAAGATAACTGAAGGCTGGCACAAGGACCTACTCCACAAAACACAAACGACAGAATCCCACCTTACTGCCACTGATGCAAGGCGCAGTAGTGTAGGTTACACCTGAATTCAAGGGTACCATGAAAATTCTGCTGCTGTACGTGCATCCAGCCATACCCCAACCACACACCTCAGGAAGACACAGGTTAAAAAACAGCTTTGTTGTTTCTCCTGCAGAAATAAAACCCAGAGGTGGGCCAGACAACAACCGCAGTGTGCACCAACTCTCTGCTCTGGACAACAAGCGGACCAGGACTGTAGTATGCAATAAGCAATGCAAAACCAGCTGTGGTTCGTAGCCCGGCCCGACAAAAATTACATTAGCACAGTCTGGTTGAAGTCACTGAGTTACCCCTCATACAAAACCCATACAATTTCACACTAAAAGAAAATATACAAATATTGTGAAATAGGTAGTATTACTATTGAAAACACTTCCCTGAAAACAATGCCTTAAGACACTGTGGGGCAAGGATTCCACTTTTCCATTATGAAAAAAATTCAAAAGTGATACCCATTATTTACCTTTTTTAGTTTATTATTGACAGATAAAGAGCTGGAAGAGAGTATGACTTCTCTTGCAAGCAATTTTTCTTTCACTCATTGCCAAACAGTATTAGAATAGCCCCAGGGGTTCAGATCTTTCTAAAGAGAAAGATACAAGTGTATACAGTTTTCCACAACATTCATATATCGAATGTACTTACAGCTTTTTAAAAGAAAAGTAATGCTATTCTTTATCCAAGCTTAAAAATGACTTCTACTCCAGAAATGTTTTCACAACAAGCAAAAAATGTAGATGAGTTCATCTATCACACTAAATAAAATGTACATGTGAAGTTTATGCAATTTAGGCTACCTTTTGAAGACCAATAACCCAATGTACAAATGAGAAAATATTGTAAGAAAAAAGGAGGAAACCTCTGGAACAGAGTGTTGCTCTAAACAAGACAGACTTCACCTCAATATGAATGAAAGCACATTGCTGGCACCTAAAATGAGAATGGTTTTGCAAGGGTTAATAGACAGAAGAAGCAAGGGAAGATGCTCAATGCAGAACCGCAGATGATTTAAAACGACAGCTCCTCTAGAAGTGAGATTATAGGAATTCTTTGCTTATCCAGTTTAGACTGGAAAACTCTAAATTGGGGGTGTTATATGAAGACTAAATAGAAGACACTATCCATGACTGCTCATGAATCACAGGGTATTTCAATTCATTATCTCTGCAGAAACAACAAAAGTGAGAAGTACACCATTGCTAAGGTCAAATTTAAAAGAGGAACTGCAGAAATATGAAGAAGTTGGTTGCATCTTAGTTCCCTTTTAACAGCAAGAGTAAAATCTTTACTGACTGTCAGACAACGATTAAAAGACAATATATTGAAAGTTCAAAAGGAAAGAATTTTAGGAAACCAGTCAGCTTGGAGGGGAAGCTATTAGAAGTAAGAAGGTACCTTGTATAAATGTAAGCCATGATCAAAAGGAAAAACAAAAAGCTCAAGCTGCCAGGTTACAGCAGTGTGCAATAAGGTAGTCAAATAGTACCAACATCATGTTCGCCTTGTTTTCGCACTTTTCCCTAAGCATTCATTACTGCTTACTCTTACTATCATGGCATGCTGCTAGAACAGACTGGCCTTTTATTTGATCCAGTACAATCATTTATATATTCACTCTTTACATGCACTACACGTTGAATTTGAAATACAAGGCTTAGTGGGGAAGTTTACACTTGAACCTCACCTTGACATTATAACATTTTTCATAAAAATATGCTGATATAATGATGTTGGGTTTTTCCTTGCATAAAATGTTCCAAAATTTTATTTAGAAACTAGATCAAAATGAAAACAACCACCCACCCCCAAAACCCAGGTCTGCTCTCCTAACTTGTAAGACATACAGATTTTCCTAGCCAGTTTTTCTAGTAATGCTTTAGCCAAGTCCAAGCCAATAAAACATCTAAGCACAACAGTTACTTATAATTAGTCCTACAGAAGTCAATGAACGTATAATATTAAAACTGTTCAGACCTGATCCTAAAGATACACTTTTAGCCAACCTAAACACAAATCTGAAATCAACACAGAACATGGGTAAAATTCATTAGTCCATCAGATGATGCGAGATGATTCTGGAGAAGAAAAAAAGTCTCAAGCCCTGCAGAAACACCTGCATATGGTAATTCCAGGAGGCAGAAGTTTTCCATGCCCACGAACACTCAGACACCCTATAATTCAAATCCTGTGATGGTCAAAATGTATATTGAACAATAACAGCATTAAAAAAAACCTCTCAGTTTAATTATATTTCACACAGCTATTATTAATTCACTTGACCAGGCAGTGGTACTGAAGAAATCCATGCAGGCAAGTGTTCTTACTTAGCGCAACGCTCCAAAATGACCACATGTCCTACCAACTATTCTTCTGTTACACAAACAGCCTGTCTGTCTTTTCCTCCCATCTCAAACCGAAGCCAAGGCTTCCTCCTTGAGAAGGGTCCTATAAAGAGAAAATGATCAGATTTGCATTCTATCTGATGTTGAGTTCCAAGAGTGATATCAGCAACACAGACAAGACTAAGGCTTTACTAATGTGACACCTTCTTCCACAGCTAAGGACATTAGACTTCAAACACCTTTAACTTCACAATCAACCATGGCAAACGATGGGCATTATTTGTACCCAGCATTCGAGGAACAGGAGGCAGAATATAAAATTTAAGAAATTAAGTTCTGTTGCACAAAGATATTCCAGAGGCTGAAACGTCAGCCAGTGAATGTATGCATTTCCCTATCTCCCTAAGGAGGAGGAAGGAAAGTTAAATCCAAGCTGTCAAGAGTTTAACCATAAAGCAAAGATGCATGCATGAAATATAGTGAAATTTGTCTCAAAAAAACCCAAACACCCAGAAAACCCAACAACAACAAAAAAAAAACCACCGCAAAACCTAAACCAGACTACAAAAGTGTAATACCTTAAGCTCCTATGAGCATGAGTTGCCCATCTTCTATTAGGAATGGAGATTTCAGCATAGCATAGAAAGAAAAGTATGAATCCCAAACTAAGAGGAGCAGGTCAGCTTGCCAAAGCACTCCACCACTTCACCTGCACTATGCCCACCATGGAGTTCTGGCACGCCGGGGGCACCTCCCAGAGACCCGCAGCGTGATTATATAGCTTTGATACACACTGTGGAGGGCATCTCCCACTTACTGCAGATGAACATCCAGGGATGCAGAATTAGAGCCACAGAAGCTCAAAGCTAAGTAGGAAAAAGTTCTCCAAATCTCTCAGCTGGAGTGTTGTTACTATTCATGACTGCAGCTTAACAAGTAATTCCTCAGCAGTTGCCTAAGTTCATTAGCTCCCATCCTATTTTATGTTATACTGGCACAGTTTGCATGGCCATACCATGAAAAAAATGCTAGATTAGTCCTCAGGAGAATGTTCCAAGCCTGTACATCTCCCATTCAGGTATGTTTGTAATGCTAAAAAACCCTATTTCCGCATTATCGTTAGTCTTGCCATCTTCTTTGCTGGGAATAATTAAATGCAGGTGCTCAGAAATTTTATTAGAAACATTGATGAGCTAACACTAAGGGTGAATTATCCACATCTGAAACAGTGGTTCACCATTTTACTGTCAGTATCAAGCTTCCAAGAAGAGCTGCTAACAACTTACAAGTCTTTGAACAAAGCAGTTTAGAAAATAAATCTACTTGTATTACATTTCCCTCCACCCTTGTTTTAGCAACCCTGCTTTGAGAAATAAAAGGGTAACCAAAACCCATGGAAATAGTATATAGTAGTGGTTTATTAGCAAACTGAAGCTGCCGGTTTCTGGTGTGATACTTCAGTAGTGAATATCTACATAATCTAAGAACATGATTGGTCTTTAGTGTAATCACTAAGAATATCCTTGTTTTCTATCTTGTTTTAATCTTCAAGAGATTCACATAAGTACTATATAAATGACAGGATCATTCAAAGACTGTGGAAAATGGATCCCAGAGTCTGAAGGTATTCAAAGGTACTACTTGAATTTACTGATCACATGCTGAAGTCTACAAGCTCAATATTAAAGTGACAAATGAGGTATGAAAAGAAAAAAAAAGAAAAATTAAAAAAATATATGTTTCAAAGTCTACTAAAGCTAAACTACTAAGTATCACTGGAGATGCTCAAAGCCTAACTGGATGAGGCCCTGAGAGACCTGCTCTAACTGGACCTGTTCTGAGCAGAAGCCTGTCCTTGATGGCCTATGAAGATATCTTTCAACCTACATAATTACAGGATATAAAATTGTAGTTTGTATTACAGGAGTATAATCATCTCAGTGCTGTTTAGATATTTCAAGTATCAGTTCTTTAGGATGGTAAAGGGAAAAAGATGCACTGAAAGAGCCAAATGAGCCTAAACACATACCTGCTTCCTATAAAGTGTCTTAATTCTGCCAGCCATGAATTTTGATGGCAGCATTAATAAAATATAAATATTAATTTGGAGCTTTCAAATACAGAGTTAGAGGGGGAAAAAAAAGAAAAAAAAAAGAAAAAACCACACCATACAAATCCCCCAAAACAACAGTTACATTCACCTAAAAACCAAAACGCAGTGTGTGTCCTGTGTCTAGACTACAGCGTGTTTTAAGCGCCCTGCTCCTGTGCTGTTACCTGGCATAGGGGAAAAAAACCAAACCATGACTAAGCCAGAAACTGAAAGCTAGATTGGGTGGGAGAGACTATTCAAGAAATGTTTTTTGTTTTGTTTTTTTTTTTTTTCTCATAGACTCTGATCACGAGTCCTTTGCATAAGCTCCCTAGCACTTTCCATCACAACTGCAAGAGAGCCAGGTTTCTGAAACTACCAATTCATCCTGATTTTCAGGAACCTCAGGAGAAAGGAACTCTTCAGCTTGCCAAGCTTACACCAAAAGGGATGTCCTCTGCCACCTCTAGCATTCCCCTCCAACCCTACACATCCTACTTGCAGGTTCAGAGTTCAAATCTTAATGGCAATGCATGACTAGTGCTGTTAAACACAAAAGTGTTTTAAAATTTTCCTTTGAAAAGGGAAAAAAGAAGCCTGGTTAATTAACTAACACCAGAATTCTTAATATTTACTTAGGTTGCAAAATTAAGCATTGAACAATTAAACTAAGTCCAAATATAGAATGATTGTGCATACTGATATAAACAGCAACCGCTCCAGCTGCAAAACAGACACAAAAAATATAGAATCTACTGGCAAAGAATGTTCAAGAACTACCACAAAATAATTTTTGCATGTAACTATTTATTTCCCATACAAATATATGTTTGCTCTCCAGCATTAAGAGCTACGGTGAACAAACTGAGCACCCACCAGCACTTACCCACAGGAAGGAAACTCTGATACACCTCAGACACCTATAGCTCTCAGGAAACTAAACTGACCACCGTACTTTCCTTCTCACAAGGAAAGTTAAATACATTTAAAGTCTATTGTTAAAAGCTGATGTAGTAATATTTAAATTTATTTTCATCTGTTGTATATACTCTTAAGTAAAATAAAAGCATATTGTCTTCACCTAACCCTTGTGGTTGCTATATATTTTAATTGACATATTGAAATCACGGAATCATAGAATCGTCTAGGTTGGAAGGGACCTTTAAGACCATTGAGTCCAACCACCACCCTAACACTGTCCAAACCACCACTAACCCATGTCCCTCAGCATCACATCTGTCCGTCTGTTAAATACCTCCAGGGATGGCTACTCCACCACTGCCCTGGGCAGCCTGTGCCAGTGTTTCCTTTCAGGGAAGAAATTTTTCCTAATATCCAATCTAAACATCTCCTGGTGCAACTCGACCCCATTTCCTCTTGTCCTATTGCCTGTCCCTTGGGAGCAGAGACCAACCCCCCCTCGCTACCCCCTCCTTTCAGGGCACTTGTAGAGAGCAAGAAGGTCTCCCCTCAGCCCCCTCTTCTCCAGGCTGAGCACCCCCAGGTCCCTCAGCTGCTCCTCGTGAGACGTGTGCTCCAGACCCCTCACAGTTCCGTTGCCCTTCTCTGGACACGGTCCGGGTCCTCAATGTCCTTCTTGTCATGAGGGCCCAAAACTGAACACAGTATTTGAGGTACAGCCTCACCAGTGCCGAGTACATGGGGACAATCACTGTCCCAGTCCTGCTGGCCACACTGTTCCTGATAAAGGCCAGGATGCTGTTGGCCATCTTGGCCACCTGGGCACACTGTTGGCTCTTCCTCAGTCGGCTGTCCACCAACCCCCCCTGGTCCTTTTCTGCTGGGTAGCTTTCCAGCCACTCCACCCCAAGCCTGTAGCATCCATGGGGTTGGTGTGGCCCAAGTGCAAGGCCCGGCATTTGGCCTTGTTGAACCTCACACCATTGGCCTTGGCCCATCAATCCAGCCTGGTGAGATCCCTCTGTAGAGCCATCCTACCCGCAAGCAGGTTGACACTCCTGCCTAACTTGGTGTCGTCTGCAAACTTACTGAAGGTGCACTCCATCCCCTTGTCCAGATCACTGATAAAGATATTAAAGAGAACCGTCCCCAGCACCAAGCCCTGGGGAACACCACTTGTGACAAGCTACCAACTGGACTTAACTCCATTCACCACCACTCTCTGGGCATGGCCAGCCAGCCAGTTTTTTACTCGTCAGAGCGTATACCCATCCAAGCCATGAGCAGCCAGTTTCTCCAGGAGAGTGCTGTGGGAAATGGTGGCACAGAACAGACGAAAACTCAGAACTGGTTCATAAGCCCCATAAGCATTTATTACGGAATCACAAACAGCAGGATTCATACTCTGCAGCACAGTCTTCCCACAAATGGGAAGCAACTTTAACAGAAGACAGACACAACTTGTTATGAAGTTACATCTGAGCATTTAACACTGATGTTGGTTTACTTTCAAAAAATACTTGGCACTTGTAGAAAATAAGTTTTCACATACAAGTATTTAATGCCATGTAAAAAATGATCCTCCAAATGTTCTTTCCTTTTTAATACATTGTCATAATTGAACTTTAATTCCAAATCGCCTGGAATATTAATTGTAAAACCTGTAACCAGAAAAGCTCCCTCAAACCAATGACACTTTTAAGAGTACAACCCTTTTTAATTCGAGCACAGAGTCAACATGAAGAAAGAGCAAATCACTTAAAGTTTCTACAGAAGCAAAAGAGCATTTAAGGAAATAAGCTTTTTGATGTCCCTGCTCAGAAGGGTTTCCTTTGGAAACTGCATGGCTAGAAATTTCACATTTAAAGAAACTTAAATGATGTTACCAGAACTTTATCTTCACAGTCAATATTGCAGTACCTTATGATTAAAAAAAAAAAATTTTTGAAAGAAAAGTCTTACACACTTTGCATTTTCAGCAATGTTACAAGTGCAGCTAGTTCTACTTCTGCATTTCCAGTGTTGCTTCCTATTATCTTAGGCACAGTATTGTGAGGATTTCACTTTCACACACTTCTCTAGCTTTGATGTATTGTATTTAATTAGTAACTCATAAGTATATATGCTGACATTTCAAAACTGAGATTCATCCAAGCCATATTACTCAATTCTTGTTTATTTATTTTTTTTTTTAAATGGCAACTCAAGTCAAAGGCACAAAACAGCGTTAGGAACAGAAAATAGAAAGTTATTTCATTGCATACCCATATCTTGATACTGCATGCAGTTCCTGGCTTATCTCAAAAAAGATACAGTGTAACATATACAAAGAGTATATGCACACGCATGAGAATTTGTCAGTATAAGAGTATAAAAGATGATACAGAATAGGTTTCATCAGCCTGGAACAGACAACCGAGGACATAATCCATTTTCACTATTTTCAGCAAAAATAGGGGCTGCAAAGGAAGTTATCAAGTAACAGGTTAAAAAGTTTATTATTAGCTTTTAATAGAGAATCCTGGGCTAGATACATCTTTTGTGTCAACACAGTTATGTCCAATTTATATATTAAAACATTTTTCTAACATATAGTGTATTATATATTTTTTTTCTAATTATATAGTATGTAATCCTACATATAACCATGATCAGAGAGACTACACATACGTACAGACCAGCACCCCTTCCCAAGCACCTACTATGCCAGGGAATGCAGTGGGAGACATCAGCAAAGATATAAAGAGCCCTTTGCAACTGATGTGACCAATTTGATAGTAAGGGAAGTAACAGTGAGAAGATTCTGAAACTGCAAGGAGAAAGAGCACCAATACAGAGTTGCAGCTTTTATGCAGTCACAAAGTTGCAACACGCATTGATGAGAAATTCAGGACCTCTGAGCAAGTTTAGAAAAAGTACAAAGGAGATGTTTCGTTGCCACCAATATGACTACTGTCTAAAAGCCAGAGAGAGATGAAAAAACCTTCCAGGAAAATTAATTACTTTGGCCAGCTTAACAGCTTCCAGTGCACGTTCAATCATTTATTCAGTCTTCTAACACATGCCACGTCCCCATAGGTGCTACTAAAGTCAAACACAGGGTACTGGACTGCGCTACTGTGAGTGATCGTGTTCCTCATACCAATACACTATTAGATATTTTAGCACAGGGCTGGCTCCATATTAGAGAGAAGCTAACCATCTTTTCACGTTGCTTCTCAGTTTCATATTCCTCTGCTTGTGTTTCTTCTTGGAGCTGTTTAAAAGAAAGAAAAACACTCCCAACACTGTAGATGGCTAGAAGAAGCTTTTACTTTTTTTTAACTGGGTGTTTGACAGAGCACAGAACAGCTTCTATTTTTGTGAAAGAGCTATTACAAAGTGGTGTTTGGGTTCTAAATCCAACAACTGAAGAGCTAGGAAATACCTGCTTTATGGTTATCCATGTCACTAATTTTAGTTGCATACTCAGTCTGCGCATTTAAAGTGACAAACGAAGAAACTGCACATGACCACCTAATTAAAGTTTCCCATCAAGCACAGAGAGAAGGAAATATCAAACTGCATTTTACAGATTCTGAATTCTTCGCTTTTCAAACTAAACAGCACTACTAAAGAAGAAATACTTTAAAAAAAAAAAACTTTAATTGCTTTAGGGATTTAATAAAAGCATCCCATCAGATCAAACCACAGCTCTTCCATGTGAAGTACACATTTCCGTAATTGGAACAGACCAACAGTTGTATCTCGCAGGCTTCTACTACTAGGGAGGAAGAACAGAGATGCAGCACACCAGCTTTGAAATCAAGGTAGCCTTGAGGAACCCACTTTTCCAGCCCATCCTCATCGAGTCTAGTCTCCCACTCTACACTGGACACATCTGCATTGAACATGTCTAAATTGGCAGTTTGGTTCAAGCAATTCTTGTTTTTCATGCGTTGTCTCCACTTGCCACACATTGGTTCAGTTACATGAGGTTTTTCCTGAAATTTGCACTCATCAAAAACTAAACTAGAAGCTCTGATCTAAAGACTGGAACAACTCGGAGGCATATCGGTGCCGACCTGCTAGACACCAACGCAACGATGAAACCAGCGGATGAATTCAGGAAACTCCTCACCACGTTACCACAGGAGAAGGATCCAGGCATTTCTGACACAAGACAGCATATTGCTCCAACTCTTGAGTACGTGTGTTTGGTTATCTTAGCACAGCATGATCAATGTAAAGAACACACCACCAGGAGGAGGGAATCATTTACTTCTCAAATTGGCATGTGACGGGGTAAATTGGCACACCAATTGGCTATACTTACTAAACATCAAGGATTACCTTCTTCTCCACTTCTGAAGGTGTCTTGTCACCACAAATCTTTCGTAGTTTCAAATGGTAAGCAGCAAATCCCACAGGAAGATTATTTGTTTCCCTAAATAACGTCACTTCAGTATTTAGTCTAGACTATAATTCTTAAAACAGCTTACTACCAGAAAGAGTGAAAAGTGTTTTCCTGAGAAGTCAGCAAGACTTACTAAGCTCATGTATTACAGCACAGGGCATCTTCCTCCCACTTCAATTGGCCATTACTTCTTGATTTCTGTCAATTTCTTTTCTGGTTTTGAAATTTTTAAATTCTAAGTTTCAGTTTCAAGTTATTTTAACTCTTTCACAGATAAGTAATATAAAGGAAAGTAATCATCTCTTGTAAATGAAGCAAAGTGTGGGTTTGTTAAGGATTACCTAAAATGCACACAAAACTCCCACGTAAAGCTTCTTATGTTAGTCTCTGTATGCTCCATTATATACATCCAAGGCCTTTGCCCTAAAGAGCCTCCAGCGTAAACAGAGACCAGGCAGAGACAAAAGACTACAACCAATCAACTGTAACGTGTTTACTATATGACTTCTCTTTTGTGCGGATAAAATTGCTTAACACTGGACAAACTAAGCAGAAACATTTTCAAAGTAAGCAAGACTGCTGGAAGACAAAGAACACTGGAAAACAAGGAGAGTGAAGGAACAGCAAAGCAGAAAAAACCCTGAAGAAAATGGGTAAGCCACCAGTCCATAAGCAGAGAGCGAGTGGGGTCTAGCAGCAGCTACAGCATGTTCTCCCGAGACACGAAGGCCACTGCCGTAGCAACTTCAGCATCTGTTCTTATTTGCTGGTGCCTCCCGCTGACTCTGTCCTACTCGTGCCAGACCTCACGGCAGCATTTCAGAATGGCTGTAGCCACTTCTATTAGCTTAAAAATAAGTACGTGATATCACTTATACTGCATGTAATGATTCGAAGTGAACACTTTCATAACACTTTTAGTTCTAGGTCAGTCTTTTATGTATCAAGTTCTTGTCTGCTACATATTGGTTCCACCTATTGAAACAGAGGTAAAGTGACAAATTGAAGTAGATGTTTGGTTTAATATACAGATGGTCAGGGATTTGCTCATTGTGCAGTTACACCTGCTGGTCAGCAGCCTACAAACAGGCCTGAGATGCAGGGTTCCTTCAAGCCTTGTACCTACAAAAACCTTTTTTGAGAAATCATATGTTGACGCTTGGGAACACATCAGTGATAATCATGTCTGTCCAGCAAATAAAAAAAATAATCATTTTGTAACAGAGAATAAGACTTTTTTCTCCCCCCCCCCCCCCCCCCCCCCTAAAGTGCTATACATTCTCTAGCTCTGTCAGACCTGGTAGCAGATTGTCCCAGTGAGCAGCAAACAATCCCAGGTTAATTGGAAATATGATGAAAATCAGACTGTCGCACAGCCACAGAAAAGCAAAGAATTTAGAAGTGTCTCCCCGCTGTCTTGGAGAACTTTTACCATAAAAAAAAAAAAAAAAAAAAAAGAGATGTAATGAGTATCTTTGCATTTTCTGTGGAATTCTAGCTTTCAGCCCTGATTCAGTTACCTTCTTGCTAAGCACACATTTCAGCATTAAATGCCAGCCTTGCCAGTAAAACAAATATATACTTTTGAATCAGCTCCAACAAAGCTTCCCAAGTCAAATGAGAAGATACTTTTCACAAACAAAAAAAAAATCTGAAAAAGTAAGGCTAGTCCATTGTTCTTATCACACAAGGCTTTGCAATACAATTAGTGATTTAAATATATTTGCCCCCTCCTCAAATAGTAAGTAACAAAGCAGAAATATGTATCACAAAAAAGTTGTTTAGATGAATCAAAAGCAGAAATATCTCAGAGGTTAAATCTTTTTGATATTCCAAGGCACAAAAATAGTCAACATGATAACAATTTTAGTTTTTATGAATGGAGAATGTAAAAAGTAAAAAAATAACACATTGCACATTTCTTGTAGGTCAGTATTTCAGATAAGGCTGTAAAATTGATTTTTTTTTTAAAGATTAGATTAAGACATTAGTGGTATTCTTCATAATGCAATCCTTTTATGCAGGTGACCTAATAATCAATTGTTATAACTTCAACTCACTGAACTAAGTCTTTTCCTAACTTGTCTATAATACCAAGTATCCTTAACAAGTATCCTTATTACTGGCCTTCAGCAAGGAGGCCTCAGACAAACACTCAACTCTTTTTCCCTTAGCCCAAACACTGGAGAGGCTAAGAAACCACTCTGGGGAAATTCCACAATTACTTGCTTATAAACTGTGTCACTTGCCAGATTTCTGAGTACAAACACTATTCCCTCCCCCCAACCCCAGCCAAACACCCCAAGTTTCTCTTTTCATTCAAATCTGAAGAAGTCTCTCCTGAAGAACCACATGTTTTTCAACATGTTTGATTTCTAGAACGTAATCTAGATCTAGGATAAACATCATATATGAATGTTATTTTCTTAAACTGAAAATCAAATTTGGTGTTGCTATTCAGTTACCTGTCATCACTTTAATCAACATTGGTACCACCACCAAAACTAACTTTATTCAGACAGGAAAATATAACTGGTTTAGAATTGTATATTGTAAAGGCAGAAGAATATCAGAAAATAACATTCAATATCAAGCTGTAGGTTTTGTTGGTTTTAAGCTGTAATCACATGAATGACTATATACCTTAGAAGGGCCAGAAATATGATGAAAAAAAAAAAAAAAAAAATCAACAAAGTCATGCAAGTAATGCCAGGCGATGGTATCTTAAACAACAAGAGCACCTCCTCAGCAGACACATGCAGGAATCACAATGTGGGAACTCTGCCTGCGGTGCCAAGCTTGTTATTGGCCGTGACAGGAGGGCTCATTCTGAAGTCGTATTGGGAATACACTGACGTTACTCCTCAGCTATATAAGAAGGTAGCAGGTGGTGAGAAAGGAGACATTTCAAAGTTAATATATTTACAGGCAATCATTCACCTACTTATAACTGCTTTGGAGGTTCCTTCAGAATTAAAAACTGGGAATCGAGTTTGCTGTAACAAAGTCATAAACAAGTAAGCCTGATGGCACCACTGTATTTATCCTGAGCAAATAAATTGTTTCTTGAGCTGTCAATCTAGTACCTTTCATATTTACTAAATTCATGTTTTAAGAGTGCTCACAAAAAAGGGGGGAAATTGCTAACGGCATAGGTTGACTTAGTTCAGCATGGCAATATAGCACCTATAAAAAACCAAAACAAAACAGAAAACACACAACTCTTCAGCTAAGCAGACAGTGATTACACTGATGTGATATACTCAATTACTTAACTGCCAGGGGGGCTAATGCTGCTCATGCAGTGAGAAGCAAAATTACACACGTTAATAAAAGGATTGGAATATTCAATATACCTCTCACTATCTCATGACCTATGATTTTTTTTCCCCAGAAGTTCGTTTAACAACAGCAGCAGATCTGTTTGAACAGCCAGAAGACAGATCCAAATAAATAATAAAATAAGGGGGTTTTGGCCAAAGAGTTGCAATGACAATTCACAGTTAAAAAGAGATATAACAAGCATAAGGTCAGAGCTAAACAGGCAGATACAGTCATTGTGTTTTTAGCTCAGCAGTAATTTTTGTCACATAATTTAAGATGCCTAAAATGTGCTACAGTATTTGCAAATTATGTACTCGCAAGCTATTACATAAGTTAGATGTAAAATATGTCCAAACCTTAAACAAAAAATCCCAGGGTATTTTTTGATAAATTGACAACAGTTGTGCTTTAACACACACACACACACATATATATATATGTGAACCTTACTGAGAACTGTAGTGGGTTTACTTCAATTCTAGAAACAACTTCCTATTGCTGATTTTATTGATGTTAAGGCAGAATATTCTGGATTTACAGTGACACTGTAGATCCTACTGCATAAGGGTTTGTAATATGGAAAAGAAATAATTTACACTCAGATTTCTTAGAGGTTGTTTTTTTAAATGTTTGTTTCAAGTACCACAGAACCCAATTTCAGAGAGTCACTGACTTAGAACAGAAAGTGAAACACAGCAAGGATTTTTTGACCGAACCCCCATCTCCCATGCCCCAGCCTAAATCCTTATTCATGGGTATATGGTAATGTGAAAGTGAGAACTGCTACAAAAATGCCAATAATTAAAAGCCATAGGCTCTGAGGCAGTTGCCAATCCTCCACCAAGCTCTATGCCGTACCAATACACTGTAAAGGATGTCCATGATTCACCAGCAGAATACCATTTACCGGCTTCTCAAAAAAAAAAACCAAAACATCTACAGATTGTGTCAAAATAAAGACTACAAATCTTCTGTTTACAAGCATAGTTTCAAAGACATCTAAAACCTTTATTTCACAGGATTAATTTGTAAGTCAGTGCTACGTTAAATCAGGATTGTTACGAGGGTACTTGCATAGACCCACATCAACTATTTAAGCACGTTTTTTAGAGCAGCAAGGAATATGGCTATTTTTGTCAGAGACTGCCCTTAAACATTTTCACACAATCTTTCATGATGAAAATTCCATCCTGATGGTAGTGACTGGGCTCTACTACATCCTAAAAGATAAAGACAAGATCACTGCAGACAGCTTTTTCTCAAATATGTTGAGATTCAAAATAAAACAGCAAAAAAATTAAACCCAAATGCAATTAATAATAATTAGACACAAACATAATATAGATCCTTAATACACCTGCTTCAGAATACAGAACAAGTCTTTTTAATAATAGATTGCCTATATGCAATACTTCATTTTAAATGCTTTAGTTATTGAATATTTACACACAGAAGTGACCTACTATGTTGCTAGATACAGGTTTAGGCTACTACAAAGAAAAAGAGCTATTATTTCGTAGAACCTGTTTTTATTTTAATCTTGTACTTCCATTATGAAATAACTAACACACATTTACCTATCCCTATTCTGCATTGCACATAGGGACGCATCACATGTGTCGGGGGGGGGCTAATAACCCACAAATCATTAGCAGGCTTGGTACTGGATACAGAAATTGGATTTTAAAAATCAGTCCTTCACAAATCCTACACCCTACAGAACCTAATATATCACAGAAGAATGAGCACATCATTATTTAACCCTCTCCACGAATGCAGCCCACAACAAAGAGCAAGAGAATGAGTATTTGATAGAGCAGGAGTACAGGATTGTCAGAGATGGATAAGGTACCACAATGGGCAGTATCATATTCAAAACAATAAGCCAGCTATTCGTAACCCATGGGGAAAGAAAAGCCCCCTTGCACACACACACAAAAAAAAGAACAAAAACAAAAAACCAAAAAAGAAACAAAACCCACCACACATGGAATTAATTCACCCCAACAAGATTTTGGAAAGCCACTACTACTTATGAACAAAAGATGCTAGACCTCTCATTAATATTTTGTTCGAGCACACTACTCAAAATAATCCATTTTCAGCAGCTACTCCGGCAGCAAATCAATCCCGAAGTACCTCAGCACATAAAACAGAACCCCCGCGGAAAATATTTCTTTTCTAGGAACCGTAGGGAAAAATACCCCCGAGTTCACTTCACCTAAAATCCCGGGCAAACCCAGCTCACCACAGCCAAGCGTCTCTCAACGCCGTGGGTGCCTTCAGCCCCCCATAACCCCCCTCACCCACACAATTGTGTGTGTGTCCCCCCCCTTCCCGCTGGGCTGGAGGGACCGGCCGGAGCCCCCCCGGTAATAACGCTTCACCCCAGGGACCCGCCACAGCGCGGGGGGGCTCCTTCCCCCCCCTCCCCCCCCCCCCCCGCACCGTGGACTGAGGGGGCGAACGGCGCGTCCGCATCCCCGTGACACGTACGGACAGACACACGGACCGCACCGCCTGTGAGTGCCCCCCTCAACCCCCCCCCCCCACCGCCACACACACCCCGAGACCCCCACCGCCACCACAGCGGGGGCTCCGCAGGGCCTCTCCCCGCTGCCACCACACCGCAACGCCCCTCCACACCTTCCCCATTGCCCCCTCCACACTGCTCCCCACAACTGCCATCACAGAGGACCCCTCCCCCGGCCCCCCAATGCCACCGGATCAGGCCGCTTCCATGCCACCACCACCACCCCCCCCCCCAACTGCCACCACAGCCCCCACCGCTCCTTCGCCACCACAGACGACCCCTCCGCTGCCACCCCACGCCCCCCCACTGCCACCACAGGGCCCTCCCTTCCCAACTGCCACCACAGCGGCCCCCCACACACACCCCGCCGCCGGGCCGCCTCAGCAGGAGGCCCCCGGAACCCCCCCCCTTCACCTGCTTGCGTGGTGTCGCTGAGGTCGTAGCCGCTGCCGGGGAAGTCGCGCAGCTTCCTCCCGCTGAGGCAGAGGATGCCCGAGCTGCCCGCCTCCTCCAGGGCCCGGTCCAGGCTGCGCACCGTGTGCGGCTGCGGCAGAGTGGCCGCGCCCCAGTGCGGCCCGGCCGAGAAGGAGAGAGTGAGGTGACCGGGGATCCCCAGCCCCCCCGTGCCGTTGCCGTTGCTGCCGTTGCCGCCGCCGTTGCCGCCGCCGCCGCCCCCCTGCCCGGCCGCCATCTTCGCGCGGCGCAGACCAGCCCCACAATAACAACAGCCGGGGCCGCCCCGCCGCCCCGCCGCCACTGCGCAGGCGCGGCCGGACCGACGGGGGGGCCGCGGGACTGAGACGGGGGGGGCCTCCCTCTCTGGCGGAGGGGGCGTGGCTCTGAGCGCCCCTAAGCCGCTCTCACCAATCCGCGGCGAGGGGGCGTGGCTTCGCTGCTGCTCCCCTCCCACCGCGGCCCCTCTCACCAATCCGCGGCCACGAGATGCGTTCCCCGAGTGGGTGCTGGCCAATGATGGGCGGTGCGCGCGCCAGGGGGCGGAGCGGCTCAGGGCAGGCGGGGAGCTGTAGGCCGCAGCGGGAGCGGCCCCGGGAGGTGCTGGCAGCGTGGCGGGGAGCGGGGTCGGGCGGGAAGCGGGGAACCTCCTGCCGTCGGTGGGTTTCGGGGGATGGTGGGGGTGTGTCAGGGTAAGGCTCGCCCTGCAGATGACCGGGAAAACGGCAGGCACAGCGCCGGTGGAACGGCAGCCCTCCCCGGTCGCGGAGCGGCCTGGCCTGCCGGCGGCGTGGCAGGTAGGCCGCTTTCACTCCAGCCAGGCCTTCGGCTGTGAGGTTGTCACCGTAAAATGGATTAAAAAACATTCGCAAAAGCCTCGAAGGTACTAACGCTGTCGACTCGGCGTGGGGAAGGGGAACGGCGAAACATAAACTGTCCGAGGCCCCGTTATATTAATAAAATGCTACACAATTGCTGGAATACTGTACGGGTGAATAATTATCTTTATTACCATGTAATCTGTGCTTGTCAGGTGCTGCATATTTATCTCAAAAATTACTCTGGAACCGTAATTAAGCAATGCTAAAGAAAGGGTCGTAGCCCCACATTTTAATGCAATTGCTGCGGCTTTGATAAGCAGAATCTGCTTTTATGCTTTGATCCTCCTGAAGGCCCTTAAATGGATGATTTTTTTTTTTTTTTCATGTATGCATCGTGACTAATTTGAGGATCTAAGGGAAATTCCTTCTATAAGCAGGATGGAAGAGACTGGCCCTCAGTCAGCAATATGTCGGTGAGAGACAGCTGAGCCGTTATTAGTCAAAAGAGGAACAGCCCCGTAACATCGTGTGGGCGATAGCTGGCTGAAATTCAATGGGACCAAATTAGCCAGGATCAGGAAGAAGGTACTGAAGAGTGAAGGGTTTAATCCCTTGGAGCAGGATTGTATAGACTTGGGGATCACTGTGTCATCGCGAATAGATTGGCTTTCCAGCCAAAGAGGCCTATGTGCAAAATGCGTGTGTGGTGGGGGGAAGGGCTCCCATTGTCACCTGCAAATATTGTGGCTGTCTGCTTCATTAAACCTCAGCTGTGGATACTGTTGTGGGCTGTGGGATTAAAGCCTACAGATGAATATCTACGGATCAGCCTGCCCAGGCCAGAGCCTCCTCTTGCCCTGAAAAGGCCAATTGTTCCCTGGATTCCCAGCAGGAAAATCAGACAAACCTGCATAAACACTGCTGACTGCTGCCCTGGGTTGAGTTTCCAGCCAGAGAAGGCGGAGGTTGAACAAACTCACAGGCTGATGTTGGGCCAAGCATGGCGTGTGATGGTTTTGCCAGCAGTTGTGGGGCGGGAGGCACGGTGGCTCTGCAGCTGGCAGGAGCGAAGCAGAGCAGCAAGCGGGACCAGTTCCCCTGTCTAAACGTTACTGAGCGTTAGAAATAGTTGCTCTGAGCTTACAAAGCGGCTGGCTTGGCCCAGGGCCGGCTTGGAGGTGCAGCTTTGCTGTCCTCTAGGCCACATCGCACAGCCACTTGCTATTTAGAGCTGAACCACTCTCTGCCACGTTAGACAGAGAAAGGGGTTCAGCTCGCTGCGTGAGAAATAGGTCTGACAAATCAGAGAACTCAAAACACCATTTAGTCACGCTGGAGTTCTCACATATGAGGGGCCTTTTTATCTTTAACAAAATACTCGCTGTGTCTGCAGGTGTTCCTACTGAGAAGCAAACCAAGCACGCTCAGGCACGTGCTCGTGTCTTCAAATGCATTAAAGTGTCCAATACAATAGGCTAGAAGCAATGTCTGGGGCTTTTTCTAACAGCCAACCAAAAATCCTCGATTTGCAGACTGTCTTGTGCAAATTGCTGCTTACTCAGGCAAAGCTTGGGAATTGATTACACCTTCTGACGCTATAGCTACATGCAGATTTACCTGGGAGGGGGTCATTTATCACTTCAAATAGCTGCACAATCAGAACAGATGTCTGGAATGCTAGAGTCTAATTCGTTCTATTTATACTGTATTTCACAGCCTTTTGACAATTCTTTCTCCCCACACCCCCCCACTGCCCTTTCATTCCACAAGCAAAACTAGCGTCACCAGTTTAGTGGCAAAAGTTTCCCAAAACCAACCTTTGTGTCGTAATGAGTAGTAAGTCATAGCTGTGCCGTCCCTCAGTTTCCTCTATAAAGCAGAGATGATAGCATATTTATTAAGGCAGTTAAGATGAGGACAGGAAGAGGTGGAAACACTGAGATGTTGTGAGACTGCACAAAACGGGTATTTTCTTGCTGCCACACCATAGACAGTGTCTGTGTTTCAGGAGGCTGAAAACCACTGAAAATCCCCCACTTCCATGAAGAGCTTCCACTTTGAAAGTCTTTGTGGTTACCCACATCCGCTCTAGATGAGATAAAAACTCATAAAGATATGACATCAACAAACTCTTTTAAGAGGTAGTGTTAACACCTGAAGGAACAAGATGTAGATCAGGCTTTGATCTATCCAACTCTCCGCATGGATCGCAAGATGCGGTTGCTCACAGGCCGTGCAATGGTGTTGTCCTTGGCAGGGCTGGCGTGAGCCACGCTCAGGGCTTGTGCCCATCCTGCCGCTCTGCCTGTGCTGCTCCCAATGCCTCTTCCAACCCCGGAGCAGCAGCAACATCGCTCGCAGCTCCACGTTTCCCCAGAGCACTGCCTTCTGGAGAGAGCCGGAGAGGTTCGTCTCTACTGGAAATGTTGGTGTAAAATTGATTATGAGAGTAGGGAAAGCGGGAGCGGAGTCCCTTCTCTCTCCCTGTGGGGTAATTGCTGGAGGTGACTTAGAAATTAAGTTATATTCACATTTTGAAGAAAAGTACAGCATCAATGAAACTTTCAGGGCAGAGCGCACCTGGTGTGCAAGGGATACATTTCACAGAGGTTCCCGAGGCCACCTAAGATGTTGGTGACATTGGGGGAGTGGTGCGAAAAGCTACCCACCTCCAAGGCGTGACCACTCCTCACAGAGTCCGCTCTCTGAATTTTTCATAGTCTATACCTTTAAAAGCCAAGTGAGACAATTTTACACCAATCATAACAAAAGAATGTATGACTAGAGTCCCTCAAGCTCCACCCGAAAGGTAAAAAATAGTGTAAAAATAGCTTAGGAGAGGAGGGATGTCAGGGAAGATACCAACGCGGGCGGGGAAATGCCATGGCTGACCACCTGTGACTGCTGGGATCCGTCGACGGGCTGAGCCTCTCCTCCCCCCCACAAGGATGCTCGTGGGGAAGATTCAAACACTTGGCTGTACCGAGTGCTTCCCCGGGAAACTTAAAAATCTCTATAGAGTTGTTTTATAACTTAATGCGTTTGTAGCCAGGCTGTATTACTAACATCCTCAGTATTTGCACGTGCTTTGCAGACAGTAACTATCCCCGGCAATCCAAAAGAGCTTGTGCATCTGTTGCTTCAATAAACTACACTTTTCACTAATCCAGCTGTGAGAGTTCATACGACCAAACTCCTTAAGTGTGGCCGTGCTAGTTCATGGCACGCCGCTCGATCGAATTGTGTATGGTGTTATTAGTGCATCCGTAATCGTGATAGTTCAATATACATATTGAACGTGACCAGACTTCTAACGCCGAATTGGGCATCACTCAGAATCCAAGCCCAGCCGGCCCCAGCCCCTCTGATACAGGCTGGAACGCAGGGCGGGGGGGTATTTTCCGTCAAATTACTTTGCCCTTTAACGCAACACTCCTGTACCTCTGTAATTCCCCAGAGTAAGAGAGAAATGAAATCCTCCTGACATGTCAGCTCTGACCTTTTTTTTTGCATCCTTTAGAGACTTTCTTGCTTTAAGCAATTAAAGACCAGAGCTTTCATAATGTTCTTACTATGCTTTTTTATGAGTAGCCTCAGTCCTCCTACACGCGTGAGGTACCGAGTTAACACACTCACTGATGTTTCCGCACTCGCATGATCCTTGTGCCATCTCCTTGCTCAGTCTTCCATTTCTTCTCACTTCGTTTGCGTATCAGTGCGTACTCTGTTCCTAATTGACACTGCTTTTCTTCTTCAAGACCTGCAAGTGTCCGCAGCTTCCCACAGGGAGTTAAATCTCCAAATAACCAGGTTCAAGATTCACACTAAAATGACATCATCTGGCCCGTTTTGAAAGCAAAGCAAGCAAATCCTATATTCCGAGTTAGGTCAAAACGCAAATGCCACGCTGTCCGAGCTAAAGGGTAGTGATTTATCTGAAACACCACTTTGAAAGAGCGAGAAATAGCTCAAAATACCCCAGCAGCTGATGCTTGAATAGAAAAGAAGCGAGCAGGATGCCGTCTAGCTGCTTTGGTGAGCAATATCTGTTCTTAAAAAGTCTTTTTGTGCAGACCACAAGAAGACAGCAGATCCATTAATGAGGAGATTCCCAGTACCTTTTACACTGGGAGCGTCTGATTAATTGTCCAGCGAGCCATGCTTCATCGAGCACCAGCAAATACATTTCTGCAGGCAGGGGGGAGGGCAGCCTCTACCCTCAAAGATGTAATTTTGAGAACCACTTCTTCCAATTACGGGCACTGGAAATACCTCCTCGTGGTGCTGCAGAGGCCTTTATCCTTAACTGATAATTCGAGTGTGATTTCTAGCAGGGTTTTTCCTTTTATTCTGTTTTGAATAACTTGTTTGCCGTGCAGCAGCGTGCTTGCCTTGCTTGTTTCATGGTAAAACTAGAAACGTAGCCCTTTCACTGAAGGCTTACTTTAATATTGAGAGACCAGGAGAAGCAACGTGAACTAAAACGGTTCCTACACCGCCCTCAGAATCACAGTGGCATGGGGCATCTGTGTAACTGGGTTTACTGGGAGGTAGCCAGACTGGCTACGGACTGCGCTGATCCTACCAACTGCCCTGTCATCCCACATGTGTGCTAGCTGAGCCCAAGCCCGTGCCGTTGCCGTTATCTTTTATCAAGCATGCCATGCATTTGGCAAGCTGCATCTCTGATACGCAAAAGACAGTCCAAGATAAGGAGTAACTGTTGTCACCTTGTCCTAGATAACTGTACACAGGGTGATCAGTTGTACTGTGCCTTCATACAAACGTTCAATCATCCTGCAGGTCCCTGGATCTGGACGTGAATTTTGATGGGATGACTTGAAGGATGTACTGTGTAGTCCAGAGCTATAGCTAATGGGTATTGTAAGAGTGGTTTTGCATGTACTTGGCTGAGACCTCAATTTTAATACACATGCAGAGTGACGGAGAAAAAAAACACAACCCAACAACCCTTCTTTAAGTACCTTGCAGTCTTACAGTACACAGACTGTGTCTACTAAATCATAGGATCACAGAATGGTTTAGGTTGGAATGGACCTTAAAGACCAGCCAGTTCCAACTGCCTGCCCTTGGCAGGGACACCTCCCACCAGCCCAGGTTGCTCCAAGCCCCGTCCAACCTGGCCTTGAACACCTCCAGGGATGGGGCAGCCACAGCTTCTCGGGGCAACCTGCGCCAGGGGCTCACTGCCCTCACAGCAAAGAATTTCTTCCTCATATCTCATCTAAATCTCCCCTCTTCCAGTTTGAAGCCATTCCCCCTCGTCCTATCACTACATGCCCCTGTAAAATGTCCTTCCCCAGCTCTCCTGGAGCCCCTTTAGGCACTGGAAGGGGCTCTAAAGTCTCTGCAGAGCCTTCTCTTCTCCAGGCTGAACCCCCCCAACTCTCCCAGCCTGTCCTCCCAGCAGAGGGGCTCCAGCCCTCCCAGCATCTCCGGGGCCTCCTCTGGACTCACTCCAACAAGTCCATGTCCTTCTCATGTTGAGGACTCCAGAGCTGGACACAATATTGCAGGTGGGGTCTCAGGAGAGCGGAGCAGAGGGGCAGAATAACCCCTCCCACCCTGCTGGCCATACTGCTGGGGATGCAGCCCGGGATGCTGGGGGCTTTCTGGGCTGTGAGCGTGCACTGCTGGCTCATGGTGAGCTTCTCATCCACCAACACCCCCGAGTCCTTCTCTTGAGGGCTGCTCTCCAGCCATTCTCCGCCGAGCCTAGATTTCTGCATGGGATTGCACCGACCCACATGCAGGACCCTGCACTTGGCCTTGTTGAACTTCATGAGGTTCGCACAGGCCCAAACGTATCAGAAGCAAATAATGGAATTTGCCATTAACTCTTAATAAGAAGTGCTTGACCTGTCAGCGAACAGTTGTTTATCCTCAATGATGTGTGCACTTCAGACACCTCACTGCACCCAGTCAGAACTTCTGTAGAAAAAATGAAGTATTATCATCTATGAAGCTCACATTCCAGCAATGGGTAATGTAGAAAAATATTGGCGTGATCTGGAGATTTCTTTTCTCAGAACGCCTGAAGAACGGTTTTGTTCTCTTCTGTCTTCTCAAGAAGATGATTTCCAAGTAGCAACATATGGTTAAAAGGCCATGTTCAGCATCTAAGAAAAAAACATAAGCTCTTTGGTGGTGGTGCACCAATTTCGTAGTGTGCTAACGAAGCTCTGCTGCTACCAATGTTCCTCATTAAGAGCTGCAAATTATGGTCCTGTAGTTGTCACCAATTAAAAGGCCTAAACACCCCCTCTTGTGGGCAAAATCTGAAACGTCACAAAAGTGGTGGGATTTTTGGCCCACTGAGATAAAGGATTGTTTATGCTTTGGGCAATTCTGATAGAAGGTGGACCACTTCCGTACCCAAAGATACAAACGTGTCCGTGCAGATGCTACCCATTTCCTTGACACGTATTCCTACAGCCACTCAGGCTTACTTCCCAAGAAAAAAAAAAACATTTATTGGCGTTTGCGTCATGTAGTTTTAGGTCCATTTCACCAAAAGTGAACAGTCTTTTTTCTTTTTTTATAATTTTGAATTAAATAACTGTGATATGAGGTACTCCCTGGAACAACAGGCAAAGGGGTCAGTGTTAATTTTAAGATGCGTATTTTTATATCACGGCATAAGATTTATTACAACAACAAATCATGGCAAGTTATTTAACATGCAGAAGACTCGCTAAACCTCCCAAGGGACTGAGAAAACATTTCAGATAATACAAGTGTTTGAATGTTGGCATGTGTTCCCTTCTCCCACTGAGTTCTATTTTTATTTGTTTCTAGCTAAAAGACTTCTAGGGTTCCTTGGGGTTTGATTATGTGACAAGAAGAGCACCTGATAAATCGCGAGGCTCAGCGCCCCGAAATAACACTTGCTCTTTGTGAAAAAGTTCATTACGCGTGTGCCCTCCAGGGAAGGAATACCTGGCACCTCTGGCAGAGGTTTTCTTTGAAGGCTTAGCTCCATGGCTTGTTGCCACAGTATCATTTCTGGAGGAAAGCACGGACAAAAATCCTTTTTTTTTTCTTTGTTCCTTTTTTTTTTTTTTTAATAATCCCACTTTAACCTTTAGAAAGTCACATTACTGACATTCCTTTCTTAGGATGGAGGGTGAAGTCCATCTGCCAGACACCTGCAGCCCTCTCCAGTGCTGGGGGATTGTGCTTCAGAGGAGGTTCTGGCTCTTAAGGCCTTTTCAGCAACTCCAGCGTGTGTCACCTACACTCTCAATGTACGAAATTACTCAGAACTGAGTTAATGGCAGTGCTTAAGACACACTAAGCAAATGGGACACTTGCCAAGATGTTAAGAGGTCACAGACTGGCAGTTGAGAGATAACAAGAATACGTATCAGCTCCGACTTCCCAGATGAGGAAATATGGCTCGGAAAGGGTTTATCGCTGCCTTCGAAGCTACGCGCGTAGAGAAAAACAGATAATTAAACTTCTCACCTGGTGAAGTGGAATTTGCTGCAAAAGCTGCGTGGTAGTTCAATAAAAATACTGTCATTTGAAAATACCTACTGTTAGGTAGTTTAGAAGTATAGATATTTAGAAGTTAGGTAGAAGTTTAGGTATTTCAAAGCTGGTTTTGGTATTTCTAAACTTTGTCTTGTTTTGTCTCAAATGTTTGTTTCACTGAACATGATCAAACAGAAACAAGATTGGAAATGTCTCAGCTGTTGCTTTTGGATTTCCTGAAGATACAGGTACGTATGATTTTGCAGAGAACCATTAAACCTTTCATGACACTGTTTTCCCAGCGGGACCAACTCCAGCTTCTTCCCAATGCAGAAACCTGGGAAGATCCAACCCCTGCCATTCTGCGATTCTGGGGTTCTGGGCCACTCGACACACACTGGCCTCTGCCCAAAGGAGACCTCAGACCCCTCCTGAGTCCCGGCCATCTCCCAGGACCCTTCTCCAGCACCCTCATTAGGTGCTAGAGAAGGACACTGCTATAGACCGGCTCTCCCAGTGCATTGCCACAGGCTTGGCCTACGTGGCTGCTTCCAGCCCTTTCCCAGCAGCCACAGCTTCCCTGGCCGCTCTGGCTACATTGCGGAGAAATGCTAATGATACCCTTTGAAGGAAAGCTCTTGGACTATTGCATCCATCTCTGGAGCCCTCAACATCAGGAGGACACGGACCTGTTGGAGTGGGCCCAGAAGAGGGCCACAAAGATGCTCCAAGGGCTGGAGCCCCTCTGCTGGGAGGACAGGCTGGGAGAGTTGGGGGGGTTCAGCCTGGAGAAGAGAAGGCTCCGGGGAGACTTTAGAGCCCCTTCCAGTGCCTAAAGGGGCTCCAGGAGAGCTGGGGAGGGACTTTTTACAGGGGCATGTAGTGATAGGACAAGGGGGAATGGCTTCAAACTGGAAAAAGCTAGATTTAGATTAGATGTGAGGAAGAAATTCCTGACTTATGAGGGCGGTGAGCCCCTGGCGCAGGGTGCCCCGAGGAGCTGTGGCTGCCCCATCCCTGGAGGTGTTCAAGGCCAGGTTGGACGGGGCTTGGAGCAACCTGGGCTGGTGGGAGGTGTCCCTGCCCAGGGCAGGGGGGTTGGAACTGCATGGTCTTCAAGGTCCCTTCCAACCCAAACGATTCTATGACTAGAGGTGCATTAGAGCCAGTGCTCCCCAAAG
The DNA here is from genome assembly GCF_965231255.1 of Vanellus vanellus. Taxonomy (NCBI): domain Eukaryota; kingdom Metazoa; phylum Chordata; class Aves; order Charadriiformes; family Charadriidae; genus Vanellus; species Vanellus vanellus. The sequence goes on along the minus strand of NC_138915.1, from coordinate 23,676,480 downwards.
GGCAGCGGAACCCCTGGGATACCTTGCACGTCACATAAAATTGCAAACAGGTTATCACGACCTTCATTCCTAACATTTCACATTAAAATGCTTTAATGCTCATCCTGCGGTGTCATTGCAAAAGTCAGCTAAGGTTATTTGTTTTTCTCTCAACACTGTTCTGTTCTTTTCTTTCCTGACAAAACAGTTCCCTAAACCAACACTTTCAGAAGCACTTGATCTTGCTAAGAGCTATACACATACCAGGAGGCAATCTCTGCCCTCATTTATTTGCATGTAGGAATTTCTCTCCCATTTGACGTGCAAGCTGGGAAAAAGAATCTGTCTTGAAAACACAAGAAACAAGAAAACACAGAATATGCAGATCTTGTTCTGAAATTTACGTAGCCTTTATCATGTGTGGTGTGGAAGATTATTTCAGAGCATTTCTTATATAAAAACTTCAGAAAAACCATGCTATTCACCTAATGCACGGCAGCCTGTTGGAAGAGGAGCAATTGTTCTCCCAGTTCTCTTAATTTTGGGGTGGTTTTTTTGTTGTTTTCTTTTTTTTTTATTTTTAATCTGGCTTTAAAAGTAGAAAAGGATGGTTTTGCTCACCTCTTTTATTCAAACTGCAGAACAGCTCCAGTGCCACAACCAATGTTGTTTCAGAGACTGAAAGATCCCCTGAAGAATCTGACTTCTGCAAGTGATGGGGACGGTGCTGAGGCCCAATCCCAAATGGATGCTTCCTCCCCAGGAAGCTCCCAAATACAAACAACAGGCTTCATGCCTGAATAGGAGCCCAGAGTTGCCTCCATTTGTAAAGTTCTCTTGTTTTTCTAGTCTTCAAATTAGGCAAAGCCATTCCTTCTTTTACATCACTCAGACATGACTGATGGGGTTTTGAGATGTGTCTGCTCCTGGCGTAAACCCCAGGGGAGAAGGATTCGGGGGGAGAGATGAGAAAGAGCGTTTGCACAGAGGTTGGGGAACAGTGCTGAGGAGGGAACTGGGTGGGAAGCGCGGATGGAAAGGATTCCTCGAAGGAGTGGGGAGGCCGTGGGGCGACTCTGGGTGCGGAGGGCAGAGAGCCGGGGCAGGGCCAGGCGGAGAGAGAGTGCCCCGGGGTGCGGAGGGGCTGGAGGGGGGCTGGAGGGGAGGCTTAGGGAGTGCCCGGAGGGGATGCTTGGGGGGGGCTCAAGGGGAGGTTTGGGGAGGCCCTGGAGAGGATGTGCGGGGGGGGCGGCTAGAGGAGAAGTTTGGGGGGGCTTGAGGGTATGCTTGGTGAGGCCCTGGAGGGGATCCTTGGCAGGGGTGGAGGGGATGCCTGGAGGGGGCCCTGAGGGGATACTTGGGGGGGCCCTGAGGGGATGTTTGGGGGCGGCCTGGAGGGGATGCTTGGTGGGGGGCTGGAGGGGACGTTTGGAGGGGATGCCTGGGGGGGGCCTGGAGGGGATGCTTGGGGGGTGCCCTGAGAGGATGCTTGGGGGGGGGGGGGCGGAGGAGATGCTTTGAGGGGGCCGGAGGGGATGTTTGGGGGGGCGCCTGGAGGGGATGCCTGGGGGTGCCCGGAGGGGAGGCTTTGGGGGTGTAGGGCGTTCAGGGCGCGGAGGAGGGTGGGGTGCCGGGGCAGGGCAGGGCGCGGGTGGGGGTGCCGGGGCGGGTGGCGGTGCCGCCGGCGAGTGCCGGCACATTCCGGGCAGGCGCACTGGGCCGCGGGGCGGCGGCGGGGCGGTCGGAGCCCATGGAGGCGGCGGGGCCGCAACCGGGCCCGGGCCCCGCGGCGGGGCCGCAGCCGGGAGCCGAGGAGATTGACATGTCCCTGGGTAGGTGCGGCGGGGCGGGGGTCTCCCCCTCCACCCGGGCCGGGGGCGGTGAGGCGGTGGGGTGGGCCCGGCGCGGGGCTCCGTGCACCCCCGGGCCCCCCCCCGCTGCAGGGCTCCGTGCGGAGCCCGGGGAGGTGTCTGTGCGGTGCGGGGGCAGGTGGGGCCGGGGAGAGGGGCGTGGGGGGGGCCCCGCAGCGTGGGTATCCCCCCCGGGACAGCGGCAGCCGGTGGCGGGGACCGGGCGGGATGAGGCGGTGAAGTTGGGGTGGGGGGATCACGGGTTGAACCCCACGGGTGGGCTCCACACCCCGTAAGGGCGGCGGGGAGAGCGGCAAGCTTCCAGAAACGAGCCCTCTATCGCAATAGGGCCGTGAGGCGGTGGTGGGGCGCGTGGGCTATTTATAGCGACGGGCTCGTGATGTTGGACACGGCGCTGGCACCCGCCGTCCGAACCGGGCGCCAACAACTGCCCTGTTATTGACTCCCGAGGCCCGGGCGGAGGCACTTGGGCGATGGGCCTTGGGGGACTGGCGCGTTGACGTCGCTGCCGCCGTGGGAGGAAAGGCCACCGAACACCTTTTGTCACTGGGTCGGCTTCCTAACCCAAACCTCGGGTTGTTTCTTCCCAGCAGCGAGCCACTCGCCGGGAACAGCAGAACGTTTTCCACTGCAAACCCGAACTGATCCCTTGGCCGATGCACCCTTGTTTATTTACAGCCGTAGCAGGTCCCTAATTTTTCATTTAGTTGTTTTCCCCCAAGGTGCTGCACACCCGTTTCGTGTTTGCTGACCTGTGATACTCCCTGTGCTTTTTGCTCTCCCGCGGGGCCTCCCCCTGTCAGACTGCCGGTGGTCCACCTCTGTGTCCCATCTGGAATACTCCTCGCTCAGGGCGGGAGGGAGGACTGGGAAACAAGAGCCCCGGGAAGAACTGGTACTTGTACCGCTCGCTGCTCATTTCTGTGCTTTCAGATACAGCGGGCTATGTCTGAGTGAGCAGTCGCAGGGAAAGGCAGGAATTACTCTAAAGCTGCCCTGATAGATCTAATTCTGTCTTGAGGGCATGGGGGTACCTTAAATGACCTCTCAGGATCTCTTCCAGCCTTACGTAGTACTCATTACATTGCTCTGTTAACCCCATCATATTTATGGATGCAAAAGACAGGGTAAGGACTCATACCCAGATGAAAAAAGACTCTGAAAGGTGACAGACGGGACACCTGAGCATTCATCTCTCTGTTCCCTGCTAGCTCTTCCTTGCGCTGTAGACAGCCCACCCCTGGATGCCTGCATCCACCTCCCTCCAGAGCCGTCCATTTCCCTGCGGAGCCGGCAGGGATGCTGGCGATGCGCTTCAAAGCAGCCCGTGCCCCAAATAGCACATGTCCCAAAGGCACACTTAGCTGAGATGGTTAGTGCATTTGTAACACCAGCATGGCCCAGCCTCTCCCAGTGCTCTCTCCCTGGCAGACCTCATGGCGGAATCACAAAAGCGGTCACGCAGCCTATTCTTACATCTGCCCTCGTTTGTTTTCCCTGGGCTTTGTATTAATTTGGACGCAGGAGTTTCTTGATAGAAAATGACAAGTGACAAGTGCTGGAGGTATGATGTGCTGTTAGTGATAATCACCTATTGAGAGCTAATGGCACTTCTGTGCGTTCACTCCAGTGACTCATTAAGGAGGTGGAGTAGCCACTGCCTGGGAAAAGGCCTGATTTGGACACTTCTTTCCTCACTAATTTGTTAAAATTCTGCTTGAAGCTTAACAGATGTGCCTTTATTGCTAAATATTTTCTGGAAGGTTTGAGATTAAAAGAAGAAATTGTTGGAAAATAGGAATTAATGAAGAGATGTCTTTTCTCTTAATCAGAGCAGCTTGAATTACGAAGATCCCCTTGATTTCAGACCAGCTCGTTGGGAACTGAGGGGCTTTGAGCTGTTTCTTGATAGAGCTCTGCATCTAAAAGTACTTTGCGCGTGGTCCAGATACCTCAGCTTCTTCTTTTAAAGAGTTAAAAACACTTGTTCAGGATGGGCATGAGCTTTCAAAACCCTGTCAGGTGTTCTCTGGGTGCTGCAGGTGGATCATCTCCTTCCTTTATTTATGTCCCGCTGTCCTAAAGCACCGCAGTTTGGAGGATGTGCCGCTGGTTACGGCGGCCGTGCCCAGGGCAGCGCCCGGAAGCTCGGCTGGCTCCCAACTGGTGCAGCACGGTGCCAAAATGGCCGTGGGAGAAATTGGGTGTTGTCTTCTCGAGGTTATTGATGTAGTTTTAAACCAGAAGTGTCTATATCACAGGGAAAATAATGGGTTGTTTCATATGGGCTCTGCGCCTTGGGAACCGCGTTTGGATGGTGTCTTGCAAAGCAAGCGAGAAACACCTTGCGGTTCCTGGAAGAGCTCAGTAGAGTACATTTTCAGAGCCGCCTAATACGAAGTTTGGGTGAGGGGAGCCCTGGTACATTGGCAGGACATCCCCTCCCGGGTCCGTTTGGCTGCATTCGGGCTGTTTTATACCCCTTTTGTGGTGAAGCGGGGCCTCAGAGGTGGGAGGTGGCTGTGTGGTCCCCGCACTCGTGCTGCAGCTGGCTGGTTGCCCTCCCTCCTGTCTGCAGGGTCCCCAAAATATCTCACTGCTGCTGGCAGCAGGGCGAGCATGGCAATCGAATCGACGTGGTCAGCATGAAACACGAGAGCTGGTTCCCTGAGTGCGGTGCAGATGGGTTGATAGGGCAGAACCTGGGTTTTGCAGGGGAGAGCAGGTGGCCCCTGTGCAGTCCTCTTGTATTTGGGATATTCTCCCCCTCTGCTTCACCAGACAGCAGCAGAAGCTAAGAGGTTCCTGCTCTACGTTAGCTGTATTGGGTGATTAAGCAGGAGCAGCTATCCCAGATAGAAAATCAAGAATCAAGTCCTGAAGACTGAAAACTTAAAACAGAGAGTGCTGCTCATGTTCTTTGTGCGTGTTGCATCTATTTACTTACTGGTTTTTGAGCCATAGAGGTTTATGGGAGCTTCATCTGGGACCACCGAGGGTTAGAAACTTGCTTTATTTTTCTTAAAGCACTGTGGAAAGACGTGCAGGCAGCTGACTCCAGAGATGGGAATTGAAAGGAAACCATCCTACAGCTGCCCGGTGAACCATGAGTGTTTGCAGGACCGCAATGTCCCCTTTCTTGTCAGTCCTTCCCTACAAGCGAGAGTCCCTCCCCGCAGCCTTCACGTCGCAGCCTGCGCTGCACCGAGCTTCAGTTCCCCTCGTTACAAATTTAGGTGCTAGGGGATGGACATTCATCCCACCCATGTTTGCGTGACGCTTGAACAGCATTTGTGTTGCTGATACCTGGGGGATACGTCCTCTGCACGGGGCAGTGCCTGTGTCCCATGCACAGCATGGAGCGGCCGTGGCAGCGTGGGTGCCCCCGTGGGTGCTGCTTCTGCCTGTTCTCCCCGCTTTGACCACCTCTCCTGGAGCCTCCCATCAGTTTCGTCCTGCTCAAAAACTGTTCTCTGCCCAGCGCTGAGCTGCTGGTGCCCCTGCGAAAGCGTATTCCCTTACGCTTGTGCAAAATCTGGAGGGTTGGATGCCTCGGTGGGACATGGGACTGGAATCCCTGTCCCCCCCGTGGTGGATATGTGCTGGGTGGTAGCACGTTTTTAAATAATTTGCTGTGCTCTAATCTCTAGCCTGCAGGAGCTGAGTGAATTGATCCTATACTTTCTGAGCTAAGCTTAATCTTTTATTGTCCGGCCAGTGCAGCTCACAGAACCGCAAGCTCCGTTTTTACTGCGGACGGTTGCAAGCACTGAAAGTGGGAATCCCCGTTGGTAGAAAATGCAGGTTTTTACAGGTTTCCCCTTTGCTGTTTCGGTTTAGATGACATCATAAAACGCCACAGGAAAGAGCAAACAGATGCTGGCGCTGCGGGGGACAGCCGAAGGCAGCAGGTCAAGAACAGGAATTCGGCGTACGGGTACGGGCGGCCCCGTTTCCGCGCCTGGATGCAGAGGAATTTGCAAGGTGGGTGAGTGCCGTGGGACGGCGGGGGCCTGCCAGGTGGGAAAACATGGTCGTGTCACGAAATACAGCCCTTATATCCCTCTCCTGTCTGATCCCTGCCGGCATATAAGATGTACTCGGGCTCTGAATAGCTTTTCTCTCTGCAACAATGGAATATCAGGGCCCTTTCAGAGCATAAATTCATCCATTTCTCTCCCTTCCACCCTCTCATGAATTACTAATTCAAAGTGACTTAATATCTATTCTCTATTCCCTCTTGGCTTTGCATATTTTAATTATGCCTCTTCCTAATCCTCTTTTTCCCAGAACACACTTAAATTACCCCTTCAGTAACTGTCTGTGATAGCTCAGTTATTGGAGCTAATTTGTCACTTTTGCCAACCATGCTATTTTTATGATGAGGTTTTTTTATAATACTGAGTGATCACACACTAATCTATGTTTGGTTCCACTCGCTTTTATCTCCAAAACCAAACTGATCTGTGGCATGAAATGCCATCTCCATCAAAATTTTGCTTTTTTTTTTTAAAAAAAATCACTGCTAAATCACTTTACTGAAGGTTTTAGTGGCATTTTGCAGAAGGTTTTAGCATCTTTGCAGCCTTCCCTTGGGGTGCCAGTGGTAATGGGATCACTGGGAGCAATCCTGCTTCTCTCCGATCTGCCTCCCGCTCTTGTGTTCATGGTCTCCACCACACATTGACTTACTGAGGGTCGCTCTGGTTCAAACCAGAATGGTGGTAATTGCCCTTTGCAAATTGATTTTTCTGTCAAAAACACAGGCTTTGATATTCTTCCACGCTTAAGCGACTACTGCGTGCAGAGTCAAATAAATCGAACAAAATATTTTTTTTGGCTATTTCTCAGAAAGGAGAACTTTACTGTTCGTTTATAGAATTATTTCTGCTAGTCTTAGTGTTTCATAGGTTTTAACTGAGTCTGAATTCTGCCCTGCCAAGTGCAGAGACCCACCGTGCTGTGTGGTGCTGATGTCAGTAGCAATTTTGGGAAGCTCAGCACGACTGGGAATTTAGCCCATAATTCTTCAGGGGCTCATTTCGCTTCGGTCCTGGCTGAAACACAGTCCCTTCTGGGCTGAGACGTGATAACCCTTATCCGAATGACAATCAGAACAGCCCGGCGCTGTAATGATGGAGGATGGAGAAGGGTATTATGCTGATTAAACCAGCAGGAGAATTTGTGTGAGCGAAGTGCTGTTATCCCTCCTGGAATATGCCTTAAACCGTCTCCGCAGTGGGGAAAGATGATTTTTAATGACAAGAAATTTGAATTTCAAATCTCCTCGGAAAAAAAGAGAGTCAGGCATTGGGGCATCTCCCCAAACTGGTTGTGCTGGGCAGAGGTGCCTCTTGGCCAGCCCAGGTGTGCCGGGCATCGGGCTCTGAGCCTGCATCCAGACACGGTGGGGGTCTTCCCTACCTGCTGATGCTGTGGGGCTTTATTCACATGTTCCTTCACCAATAAATACCTGCCAGCCTTTTTGCAGAGACGGAGCCCAGTTCAGGATGCATGTGGCAGATGGAGGCCTTGGTCCCCAGCTGGTGGACGCGAGGTACCCTTGGAGGCTGAGGGCTCCCTCGTTAGTTAATTGCACTGGCGGAGGTGTGCCCGGAATGCACTGCTGAGCAGAGGCTCACTAATAGGAACTGACTCAAAGGGGCATGATTTTATGGTTACAGAATCACAGAATCCCAGAGTGGTAAGGGCTGGAAGGGCCCTCTAGAGCTCCCCCCATCCCACCCCCTGCCAGAGCAGGGGCATCTCCAGCAGTGGCACAGGACAGCGTCCGGGAGGGTTTGGAATGGCTCCAGAGTGGGAGACTCCCCCCCCTCTGGGCAGCCTGTGCCAGTGCTCTGCCGCCCGCACAGGAGAGAAGTCCCTCCTCAGGTTGAGATGGAACTTCCCATGGTCATGTTTGTGCCCGTTCCCTCTTGTCCTGTCACTGGGCACCACTGGACAAAGACTGTTCCCATGCCCATGGCACCCTCCCTTTAAGTATTTATGAGAATTGATAAGATCCCCCCTCAGTCTTCTCTTCTCCAGACTGAAAAGCCCCAAGTCCTTCAGCCTCTCCTCATAAGAAAGATGCTCCAGTCCCCTCATCATCTTTGCTGGACCCTCTCCAGCAGTTAAATCAATGCTGCCTTTGGCATTAGTCCCTCCCATCGCACCGATGGGATGCCCAGGAGAGGCGGCTGCAGGGAAGATGCCCTCTCCAGGGTGTGGGAGAGCTGCGTTGCGAGGCTTGGTGGCCCTCAGGATGGCCATCTGGCAAGACGGGGCAAGGCAAGAGTGGTTGTTGAAGGGAACAAGAAAGGGAAAAACAAACTGTGGGGAGAGAAGCAGGAGGGAAGGAAGGGCTATGAAACACAGTGAGACCATGTCTGGTCAAAAAGACACAGTTTGCCAAAATTCAGGTGTTTGTTGGGAGAGGAACATTTGCACACCTTCACGTCTGCGGTGAGAGGGCATTGTTTGCAACGAAAATAACTACTGGGCCCAGAGAGCTCGTGAACAGCATGGCATTTTTGGGAGTGTTCCCAGGCAGCACCTCCAGCCACAGGGAGGGACGTGCTCTTCAGGAGGTGCTTCACATGGGCATAGAATCACAGAATCATAGAATCATCTAGGTTGGAAGGGACCTTTAAGGTCACCGAGTCCAACCATCAACCTAACACTGCTCAAACTACCACTAACCCATGTCCCTCAGCACCTCGTCTGCCCGTCTGTTAAATACCTCGAGGGAGGGTGACTTGAAATCCAGGCTGGGCGGAGAATGGATTTAGAGCAGCCTTGAGGAGAAGGACCTGGGGATGCTGATTGAGGAGAAGCTCAACATGAGCTGGCAATGTGTGATAGTAGACCAGGAGGCCAACCGTATCCTGGGCTGCATCAGCAGAAGTGTGGCCAGCAGGGCGAGGGGGGGGATTCTGCCCCTCTGCTGTGCTCTGGGGAGACCCCCCTGCAGTGCTGCCTCCAGCTTGGGGGGTCCCAACATAGGAAAGACATGGACCTGTTGGAGTGGGGCCAGAGGAGGCCCCGGAGATGCTGGGAGGGCTGGAGCCCCTCTGCTGGGAGGACAGGCTGGGAGAGTTGGGGGGGTTCAGCCTGGAGAAGAGAAGGCTCTGGGGAGACCTTCCAGTCCCTGAAGGGGGCCTACAGGAGAGCTGGGAAAGGACTTTTTCCAAGGGCATGTAGAGATAGGACAAGGGGGAATGGCTTCAAACTGGAAGAGGGGAGATTTAGATGAGATATTAAGAAGAAATTGTTGACTGTGAGGGTGGTGAGCCCCTGGTGCAGGTTGCCCTGAGAAGCTGTGGCTGCCCCATCCCTGGAGGTGTTCAAGGCCAGGTTGGACCAGCCTAAACCATTGTATGGTTCTATGATTCCCTGGGCAGCCTGTTCCAATGCTGGACAACCCTTTCAGTGGAGAATACACATGCCCTGCTGCCCGTTTGTTCTAGAGCCAGAGCCGCTCAAGTCATCTTCACTTGTATTCCAGTGTCCCCAGCCCACGCTGGCCGTGTCACACGCTGCAGCCTTCATTAATCACTGTGGTGGTGGCCTCAGACAGCGGTGTTGCCGCTGCCTCAGAACACTTCATTTCTAATTGCTCCAAGTCATTATAAATTGCTGCGATGGAGGAATCGATGGTGTAGGATCAATACCTGCTCTGTGGTTTGTACCAGCGAGTTCTGCTGTATGTATGGTCCATGGTTTAACGGCACTCGTGCTGCCCTCTGCCACGCACTGCTTTGTGCCTGGTGCATACACCCCTCTGAGCAGGCGCGCACGTTTCGCTGGTGTAGCAACTCGGAAGGTGTCCACACCAGTATGACTACAGAAGTAGTAGTCGTGAGGAGTAATTTGGCTTTGGTGCATTGTGCCTTCGTCTGACGGAGCGTTTTCCTCACTCCGTGCTTCGGCGCGCATCAAAATCACAAACAGGCTTAGGGAAAAGTGTTACATGCAAGAATGGCTGTCCGTGTGTATATGCTGCGCAGGTATGTAAAACAGCAGTGGAAGGTGCCTCCTCCAATATATGCAGGATATGTCAAGCTGAAAAAAAAAAAAATTATATATATATACAAATTATGGTCCCTTCTTCACTTATCGAGTGCCTATAATATGGGCACTCAGAGCTCTTCCAGGCTGCTGTGGGGTTGGCTCCCGGATGCTTGAGTCACTCGCCCATCTGTATCAAAAGGCTTTTTCCATTTCACGGTTAATTCATACCAATGTGAGCTCTGACAACAGATTGACAGGTTTCCTGATGTGAGCGTTCCTGCCTTTATTAGGAATCAGAATTGTGGAAGGCTTTTCTCTTCTGTATGCTTTCAGATCAAATAACGTGTTTGTCAGTCCTACGTATAGTAAGAATGTTGGTGAGACATTGGAAAGATAAATTATTTAATATTCTGCAAAATTAATTTACTTTTCTGGAATAAATGAATGTGATTCTTGCATCACTATTTATATAGATACTACTGTATCATATTAAGTTAACTTTGTAATCCATTTGCAAAACTTTAATCGTAAACTGAGTTTTGAAGGATGCTAAAATAAGGGTTTATTTTCATAGGACCTAACCGTTTCAGACGAGGTTTTGGACAACAACAATACAATCGGAGACAGTTCAGGAATACTGTGCCTAGTCCCAGGAGAAGAGCAGCTGCCCCATTAAATGGAGTGAGCCCTTTAAATCGCCAGGCATCGGCTCCGGAGGTAAGGGGGTAAGGAAGGTACAGCTCTTCCCAAGCGTTATGTAGAAATCTGCTGGATTTTGTGATCCTGGATCACCCTGAAGAACAATCTACATAAAAGAATTTACAGGCACCATCTTTCAAGTGTCTCTGCATAGCATTTGTATGCATACGTGAGCACAGACGCATACGCATATGAAATAGCAATTTTCCAGTTGGTTTTATAAGCTTATGACTTGGCTTAATTCTACTGAATCAGTACCCGTGGGTTTTGCAAAAAAGATTTTTTTAAAAAAATATGTTCTTAAAAGATTTGAAAATATTTCCTAAAAGATGTGAAAATATTTCCATAAAAACAAATTCCATGTCATCTTGTCTTACTGTTATCATTCAGAGGAGGTTTGGTGAGATTCACCATTATCTGTCCTCCACCCGGAGCATTTTCCAAGGTGCAGTGAAGTCAGAGGACAGCCTGTTGTTGACTTCAGGTGGCTTTGCTTCAGAGACATACTTTTCACTAGCAAGAGGATATCCCCCCAGAGACACCGATTCCCAGGACTGTGACAGCCAAGGGTCAGATTGCCCATGTCCTTTAGTGTAAAATGCATTTTTTTTCATCCGTGGCTTTCCCTTTTTCAAGTTTAAATGTTTAGGTCTTGTCTCTGCTCAAAAAAAAAAAAAAATTTGAAATATTTTAATTTGGTTTTTGAGTTCTTTTTAAGACTCAAGAGATGGGAAGGAAGGCACATGTTTGCCATTAAAGTAATTCTTACAGCTTTTCTTCTGGGCGTCGCTAATATTAAACTGGCTTGGTGTAGAAGGTGGAAATCAAGCGGGTAAATAGTCCTCTGTGAGAGGGGGTTGTTCTTTTCCGCACTGATGGAAATCCACTCGCTTAGGAGGTCACATATGCTCAGTAAGCTTTTAAAAAAACACCGAAGTGGCGAACATGATGGCACATTCACTGGCTGTGTCCAGGGGGTATAAATAAGAGAGCCCTGGACCGAGCGTGCGTGTGCATGGAGTGTGGCTATTCCGGAAAATAAAGACTGCGATGACTCAGATGTTAAACGTGGCTGGGTATTAACGGAAAGTAATAAGCAGTTGCTAGGAGGCATAATTCCACAGTAGCTTCCAGCTAGGAGGCATAATTCCACGGTAGCTTCCATTTTGCAGAAGTAAATCGAGTGGGAAGAATGTGGAAACGCTTCTCAGTTGGTGGGTAGGAGCAGTGGTGGTGGTTGTCCCCCAGGAATAAATGGGACAGAGCCCGTGGCAGTTTGTGTCAGTAACTGTGGGAGGACCTACACTGCCTTCTGATGGGCTTCACCCTTCAGAGCTTGGGCCGGGCAATGGACATGTCCGAACAAGAGAGTCAATGACCGAAAAGGAACCTGGGCAAAGCTGTCACGCTCAGCTCCTGTGAGATTTGCTCGCCGTGGACTCATTTTTTGGGGGGGGTATTTCCACATTAGAACAAAACATTCTTCCTCATACTTGTAGTTTCATGCCCAGGACCCGAGGCACACGTACTCAGCGTTGACAAGAGCATAGACTAAGTCCGAGTGTTGAGACTACATCAACGCTGCTCAGTAGAAATATTCCTGCCGCAGATGCAAAAGACCACAGAAGAGGCCAGGTTTTAACAGACTTAGCGAGGAATCGGTTTCCCATCACGAAAATATGAAAAGATAAAGAAAAAAAAAAAGCACTTTCAGGGCAGGGTTGTTCTGTTGCAAAGGCAAACCAGTTGGGAATGAGAACAGGGGGGACGCAGAGCCCACGGCGCGGGGCTGAGCCCCCCTTGGGAGGGATCTGAAAGCAGGGAGGGACCGACGGCAGCGTCGGCAACTGCCGCCTGCACATCAGAGCGGGCTGGATATCCCCCGGGGACGGAGCCAAAGAAAGTATCAAATAAACGCAGCGGTTTGTCCGGCAGCGGCGGTTGGCTGAGGGGAGGACGGTGGCGAGCAGGCGCCCGCCCTCGCTCCCTCTCCGGGCACCGCAGCTGCGGCATGAGCGCCCGCGGCTGAGCTCTCCTGCCTCTTCCAGGGCAACAAGAACGACTCTTTTGCCAAAAGCAGCAGCAGCAGCCGGCAGCCGGAGGGACGGCGACGGCCACCCCCAGGCCCTAAGAGGTTCAGAGCAGCTGCCGCCAGCACCCACGCCCCGGGGAGAAGGTAAAATCTTGGGTAACTCTGTGCTTTTTTTTTTTTTTTTTGGTTTTTGATGATTCCCAGTGCAGCTCCTGAGACTCCGCGCTCAGTTGGTGCCAGCTAGGAGCGGCTACAGCCCTGTGCTCATGCAACGTGAGAAAAAATACCCCTGGGTTTGTTAGGAAAGCACCTGGAGATAAAAACAACCTCGTGCTGATAGTTAATAATTCAGGTATAAGATCTGTCATTTTATTTTAGAAAGCATGGGAAATGTGACCTTTGTATTTTTATTAAATTTTTCCTCTGTCACTTTGGGGAAAACTTTTGCAGGGTGAAATAGCATGTATTTCCATAAAGGCAGGAAATACAGATTCCAGTCGTAAGGATAGGCAGGGGGAGGGAGGGAGGGAGGGTGTCCTGCAGAGGGGCCGCAGGAGCAGACGCTGCACCCCGGGAGCTGTGAGGATGGCAGCCTCCGGGCACTGGGCAGCCTCCGGGTGCTGCCTCTCTCACCATGGTCCTTGTGTTCTCCGAGCTCCAAAGGAAGCTCCATCGCAGCCCCGACATTCTCTGCTCTGAGCAGAGCAGGGACTGAATGACCTCCAGGGTCCCTTCTGATCAGATTTTTTGTCTCTGGTTTTCTTCCTTTTTTTTTTTTTTTTTTTTAATGAGCAGGGTTCAGAACAAACACAAGCTGTTGTTTCATTTGAGCAGAAAAACGAGTTCCTCCGAAATCCTTTGCTGGCAGAAAAAACCCATTGGGCTGAACTTGGTAACACACAGCCTCGTTTGCTTCTCATCCTGTTTTTCTGTGCCACACTGGGTTCGGTATTTCGGCATTAAACTTTAGGCGAGACCTGGCATCATATTCACGGATGCCCTTTTCTCTCTCCCCCTTCCCCAGCAGGCCTTTCCTGCTGAACAGGGCACCGGCCTTCCAGCAGAAGCGGATGCAGCAGCGCTTCTCCAAAGCCAACTTTCAGAGAGGGGTCAGTATCCAGACTTTTTTTTTTCTGCAGCCTGCTGACGGTGACAAGCCTTCGGTATTACCAGCCTTTGCCCAGTTGTATCTTTGCTTCTAAAAGCTACTGGGAGAGACGGATGACTTCAGGAATGAATATATTCCTAGGAAAGTGGTTGCAGGACAGGCAATTGTTAATCCAGCTTAATCTACTGGCTGGGAAATAAAACCTGGGCAGGTGATAAAAGTAAACCTTGCAGCTTGTACAGCAGCACAAGCAGAGAAAAGTAAAGCCACCCCATACAGATCGCTGTGCCGGCAGGAAACCCAAAGCTAGCAAACTTCTTGACAACACGCAAGGAAAGAGCTATTCAGATACACCAAATGAAATACTGGAGGAGGAATCATTGTTTCTGGGAGCTAATTCATAGAATCATAGAATCATAGGATGGTTTGGGTTGGAAGGGACCTTAAAGACCATCCAGTGCCACCCCCTGCCCTGGGCAGGGCCACCTCCCCCCAGCCCAGGTTGCTCCAAGCCCCGTCCAACCCGGCCTTGAACACCTCCGGGGATGGGGCAGCCACAGCTTCTCGGGGCAACCTGCGCCAGGGGCTCACCGCCCGCACAGGGAAACATTTCTTCCTCATATCTCATCTAAATCTGCCCTCTTCCAGTTTGAAGCCATTCCCCCTCATCCCATCACTCCATGCCCTTGTAAAAAGTCCCTCCCCAGCTCTCCTGGAGCCCCTTTAGGGACTGGAAGGGGCTCCTGAGGTCTCCCCGGAGCCTTCTCTTCTCCAGGCTGAACACACCCAACTCTCTCAGCCTGTCCTCATAGGAAAGGTTTTCTAGCCCTCTTTAAGTCTGTTTTTTTTTCTGTTTGTTTTGGTTTTTTTTTTATATATTTCACAGCAGATGGATGCTAATGGAGAAGGGAAACCACCGAGGATGAGAAGGTAATGGATGAAGAAAGGCACGCTGCAAACACGACGTGCTCTTTCATGCTGGAATCGAAGCTGGCTACATCTCCCTGTCTCGGCAGGTGGCAAGTGAAACCCAGCGCCGGGGCAGTTCTGACGGTTTCTGTGGCTAATCCCCAGGCGGGCCAGAGGGGCGCGTAAGTAAATGAGGTGACTTATTAGGACGGGAGCCCTACAAACGCCACTGCAAATCCCTTTAGCATTATTGCAGCTTCCCTTCTTCTATAATGAGCACGCAATGACTGGTTCAGACCCAAAACTGTTAGCAAATGATGTCTTGTTCCCTGCCCAGCGTATCTGAAAGGAGACGGTAATTACCCTGTGGCTCGTTTGTTACCCAGAGTGAGGAGAACTGGGAGGAGGTTGCAGCGGGAGGTGGCGGACTGGTTGTGCTCGGTGTGGCGGGGGACAACGCCGCATGCCCCGAAGAGACACGGCACGCTCGCTGTGACAGAGGAGCGCAGGGTGGGGGGACAGTGTCACCCCGGGCTGAGCCGTTGTAGCAGCCGGCAGCCATCTGGGGACAGGGAGAAGGGGGTGGAAGGGCTCTTGGCATCTCCTGGGCACTGGGAGCACCCCATGATAGCCTTGCCGTGACGCAGTCCCCTGTGCCCGGACTCTCCCAGCACCCTTTAGATTCACCCTTGAGGCTGCCCCAAGACGTGCCGTGGGACGTATGGGGCCTGCGGGTGTCTCCGTGGCTTCGTGCGGGTTTGCTGCCGGTGGGAAGCGAGCTGCCTTCGTGTCCTGAGTGACTGCAGGTCTGTGCTTTCCCCAGGCCCGGCTCCAAGCGCCCATTCCTGCGAAGCCGCAGGCCCCCGCCGCCGCCGGCCAAGCCCCAGCCCAAGGGGGTGCTGCTGAGGTTCAACTTCCGCGCGATGGCCAACCAGGTAGAGGGTTGTCGATGGGCCCGGCGGCGCCTTGCACCCTCCAGCAGCCCTGCCACTAAGCTCTTAACATCGCACTCAGGTTTTTGGGGCTGTCCATTGGGTTTGTGTGGCGTAAGCCGGGAGGACGGTCCAGTAGCCGCGTTGGCTTGGTTGCTCACACAACTGAAGGCACCTGAGAAGACTGCTCAGCCACCACAGACTCAGCCCAGTTTTCCCTGCTCTGTTGGCCCCTCTTGGCCTGTCCATATGCTCACTCGGAGCAGGGAGGTGCTGCTTGTGAGCGGTCCTGGCCGGGGAGGACCATTTCACTGTCGGTGCTCCCTACTCCTCAGAGACACACAGCAGCGGGCTTTGCTCTCTCTTTGTTTTGGTGACCTTCTCGGTGTCACGTTTTACGTATGGTCCAAAAGCCCCGGGGCAGGTCTGAAATCCTGCTCCACCTTCTTGAGTGCCGGCATTTCTTGTCTGGACGTTTTGGTTTTCCTTAATGCCTTGTGCTCAAATGCCATCTGCTTGCTCCTGTTCTTGCCGAAGACTCCCGGTGTCTTGGGGCTGGGCACTGCTTGGAGGTTCTCCAGCCGCACGCAGTCTGCCGAGCTCCTTGTCTCCATGTGCTGAGTGGTTTTAATTGACTAACCGGCTGTGAATCACCGTCCCGACTGATGGGCTCTAATCAATACCCTGCTGCAAGTTTGGCCGTGCTTTGCCACAAGACGCGGGACTGACTCGCTCTCCCTTTCCCCCGCAGACCAGCCTGACGCTGGATGAGAGGTTCTCTGGTCTGAGGAATAAGAGGCGCTTTACAGCAGCCAGGAGCGCCGGCCGGACCGTCACCATGCCTTAGCACCGCCTGCTGCTCGCAGGGACTGCCCGTAACAGTCCAGGCCCCGTAACGGGCAGCTCAATAAAACTCGATAGATTTCCTCTGAGATAGCTAATTTGGCACCGTGCCGTCTCCTTCCTTCCACGCAGAATGAATGAGCAACTGAGGGCAGGGACGAGGCAGGATGAGAGTTGGGGCCAGAGCGCGGGGCAGGCGGGACGTGAGCGGGGCGGTGGAGGGGGATGAGCAGAGATGGATTTGCAGGGAGCGCTGTGCCAGGGAGCCGCAGGGCTGGCACCAGCCCCGTCCCCCTGCCAGGGCACCACGTGCCACCCAGGGTGACTCCTGCAAGAGGGAGTGGGGACCAGCTCCAAGCCGTACCCGCAGAGCCTTCCCTGTGTGGTGGGACAGGGTTGAGAACACGGTGCCTGCCCGCGGGGAGCGGAGCATGTGCGCGGCTGTGGGACCTGCCCCAGCGGGGGATGCTGCAGCTGCCCGCGTTCCCCAGCATGGCCCCAGCTGCCCAATGTGCTGTGCGGGCTGGCGTCCCTGTCTGGAGCGTCGCAGCGTAAAACCCTTCCATCCTGAAAACCTCTCGCTCTGCCCCGTAGTCAGGCCTGAGCACCTTGCGTTTCTCTTTGGTTTGCCGTGCTGTTTGTTCTGACTGCTGCTGCCGGCCCGGTTGCAGGGACGGGGTGAGACCTGCCGTGCCGTGCCGTGCTGTGCCGCTGGAGTGACTTTTCTCAGCACGGAGCACAGCCAGGCTGCCCCAGCCCAAATCAGGTTTCCCAGTGCTGCAGTAGGATTTCACATTAGGGATTGCGTTAAGGATTTCACGGGTACAGCTCTACCCATGCTCAAAGCACTGGCGCAACCGCACGAGCGGCTGCGGGAGGGAGGCCAGGCGCTACCGCAGTCCGATAAACATTGGCCGAGATGTTAATGAGCTGGGTCGAGTCATTTGTTAATGAAGCCCTGCACAAGCCCGGAGTCACTGATCCATTCTCCACCCAATGCTGCAACCCAAACGCGCCGGACACGGCCTGTCACTGGGCTCTGAGCTATAATTATTGAAGTAAATATTTGATAGACTGCTTTATGTTTCACACCGAGTGTCTTTAACAAGAGACTGGACTCGGCGTTGGGTTTTACAGGGTTGTGTGAAATGTTGTTAGCTGGCGCAGCCGGGATATACGAGTCCAATGCACCGAATAAAAAACTAACCTGTCAAACGTCGCCTCCGGTTATTTCCCTTCCTTCAGCAGGCTTTTGGCACAGGTTGAGCCTCTCAGCATGGGCACAGTGTGCGGGGCCGCACGGGTGCTTTGGGGTGGCCGTGGTCCCCCTTGGTGTCCCCCACGGGCCACGGGACACTGGCCGGGCCGTGCAGGCAGTTTGGGGCTCGCAAGTCTGGCTCCCCGTCGCAAGGCTGGGTCCACAGCCCAGCCATGGCAGCGACAGGTTTCCGAGAGGTATTTTGCAAAATTTTTGCTGTCATCTCTTTTGCCTTTAACATTATCGGCAAAGTTATCAGAGCAGACCTGGGTCCAAGCGTGGCCAAAGGCCAACTGCCTTCCAGGTTAATCAACTCGGGAGAAGACATCACCCTTTCATGCAAATAATCCGGGTGTCGTGGAAGATGGACAAGAAACACTCTCACAAATGGCAATCTCCCTGATTTCAGTTGCACTTTTCACTGTAAATACTGACAAAAGGTGGTAGGCTGTCTAAGAGAACCGGGCCACTTATTGGATCAGGTTGCAAAGGGACAAGGCCGTTGTCCTGAGAGAACAGCCGAGCGTGCAGAGTCCCTCCGCATTCAACACACACCTTGACACAATTCTCCAAATAGATGGTTTTCGGCAATCCTAGAATGGTTTGGGTTGGAAGGGACCTTAAAGACCATCCAGTGCCACCCCCTGCCCTGGGCAGGGCCACCTCCCCCCAGCCCAGGTTGCTCCCAGCCCCGTCCAACCTGGCCTTGAACACCTCCAGGGATGGGGCAGCCACAGCTTCTCGGGGCAACCTGCGCCAGGGGCTCACCACCCGCACAGCAAAGAATTTCTTCCTCATATCTCATCTAAATCTCCCCTCTTCCAGTTTGAACCCATTCCCCCTCATCCTATCACTCCATGCCCTTGGAAAAAGTCCCTCTCCAGCTCTCCTGTAAGCCCTGTACCTTATATTTTTTTTAAGTACGCCTTAAATTATAATTGAGGGCTTAATGATAAAAGCTCTATTTTTATTTTCTAGCTTGCTTTGCTTCCCCCGCAGGGCTGGGTGATGTGCGTGCAGCACCCAGGCTTTGCACAGGAGGGCACTGAATTTCTAAGTAGCAAAAAAATCAGAAACGTGGTGCCAAAAACATACTGGGAGAGGGCACAAGGTCACTTCACTCCAACAGCCGTGAAAATACCCCTTCTCTGCCGCAGAAAAAATCCCTACAGGACAATTCTCTCTCCGGTTACCCCTGCGGTGGTGCCCGGCCGCTCTTCGGGGAGGCTGTTGGTGGGCAGCAGCTCACCCCGCTTCTCCGGCCATCACCTGGGACACCTCTGCATCCGGCCCCAGTGGTGTCCGTGGTGGTGCCCGGTGCCACACAGACTGGCGGACTGTCCCCTACCCGGGAGGTGGCAGCAGCCGGCTGCTCTCAGGCCGGGGCCACCGGGAAGGGGCAGCGACGCAACCTGGGAAACGTTTCTACTCTATTTCAGGCCAACCGAAGCCACCTCCAGAATAACTCCTCTGATGGTGTCTGGGAGGTTTAGAAGCGTAGGAGCAACTGTGCGGGGTCAGGAGAGAGTCCCCCCGGTGCATCCCAGGGGAGGGGGGACACCAGCAGACACGTGTGGCCCCGGCGGTCGCTGCACAGGACCCGCAGTGCCGGTGATTTCTTCCCGTAGCCACTTGTATCATCGTGTTTAACAGCATTTGGTGGGGTTTTCTTCCGCTGTTGCCTTTTGCCGTTTGCTTTCTCTCTCTCTGCGCCTCCAAGGGTGATATTACGAGTGAATATTCATTCCTTTTCGCCCTCTGCACTTTATAGACCCGCGCTGTGCTCTCCCTTCCTCACCTCCTTTCTAGGAGTGTATCTACTTGGCCACTGCCACCTTCTGGATATATTTTTTAGAGAGTGTATATGCATTTAAAATAAAGAGATCTTAAATGATCTTATGTTTATATTAAGTCAATAGTCTCAAATAGAAACGCCTGAATTGCTACCTCAAGGAAAAGATGGGGAAAATCTTACAATTCAATTCCCCAAATGCCTGATTCGATCTATCAAACTGAAGGACCACACCTCCTTAAGAGGAATAGGAGAATTTCAGGTTCAAGTCCACTCTCAGTTCCTACTAAATCAGTTTCACCTTATTTGCAGCCATTAAATAAATCCGTACAGCGCGGAAATGGAATTTCACCGTTGATCCCACCTTACACGAAGAGGAGAGAATACTGCTTAAAAATAGAGGTCCAAATCGGATGCATCATTACACGCCGACGGAAGCCGATCCATCCCTCTGGTCACTGTTGTACCTTTTCTGGCTCTGCTACATCTGCCTGAGCCAGCGGGGCTGAAGCGGACACAGTATTTGAGATGGATTTGTAGGGAGGCTCTGCTTTGTTTTCTGTTCCTCTCCTAATAATTCCTAACATTCCAGTTGCTTTTGAACCCAGAATAGCCGCTTGGAGCAGGAAAGGGCAAGGCACATGTATATTGGTTTAACGAAACAACTCGCCAGGGAACATTTTCTGGGGAAGGCGGTCTCGCAGCCCACGTGCCGGTGGCAGAGAGGGCACCCGGCGGGGCTGGCTGCGAGGGGACGTGCCCGAGGGTCCGACTTTCCCATCTAAGCACCAGCGCTGAGGGTCGGTATTTTCTTGGCTGTTCGTGGCATTGTCTGGTGTGATGCTACAAGCTACCTTTAAAGAGCTTAGCAGATAAAAGGGCAGCTTTCCCTGCGAATGTCCCTGTTTGTCAGCTCTTGCCGATTTTAGTGCCGTATGAGTCATAGAACCGTCTAGGTTGGAAGGGACCTTTAAGATCACCGACTCCAACCATCAACCCAACGCTGCCAAACCCACCACTAACCCGTGTCCCTCAGCACCACGTCTGCCTGTCCCCTCCAGGGATGGCGACTCCACCACTGCCCCGGGCAGCCTGTTAAATGACCAGGAGGAGATGCGCATTGGGTTACTCCCCCGTATTTTGGGGTACGGGTATTGCCACGTTGGCACAGGGCAGCGTCCCAAAGCGGCGCTCGAGGAGCAGCATGGTGCCTCAAGAATAAAAATGTGTGGTTTGGGGCAGACCTGTTGGTCAAATCCATCCTGGTGCTTGGGTACCAGGCAGCCCAGGCATCCCCCGTGGGGGCTGCCAGTTACCCTCCTGCCTTGCACTGGGGGTCCCTGTGCCGACATTTGTCAGACGGGCTGCGAAGCGGGGTCAGGCAGGGCATGGACGCGCTGCCCGGACTCGAAGGTGCAGGGGGAAGCGGTGGTGGAGGTGGGACCCGCTGTCAGCAGCAGGAGCTGTTAGTTTTTAGGGGTCCTTGGAGGGATTCAAACAGCCAGAAACCACAGCCAAAATCTTTACACGGAAACCTGAGCTCTGTACGTCATCTCGGGCGCTGGGGTTCCCTCAGGGACTGGGATGAACTGAGCTATGAGCAGAGCACTTGCCAGGCAGCAACCCAGTAGAAAAGAGAGTCACAACAAGCCAAGAAAAGACACGCAAAACCACTGGGCTGAAACGCGAGGGGTGCCCCAAACCGGACCCCAGACAGCAAAACAGCCTGGAGGGGGGGAACACTCTATGGAAGGTGGAACGGTACTTTATCAACTGACTTATTTCCAGAAATCTCACGTAATTTCTGAACAAAGCGGCGTGCTGCCCTGTCCCGACCCACTCGGTGGGTTCAGGAAAGTGATCTTTTGGATAGTCCGTGCAGTACTCAGGAGTCACAACAGTGACTCAGGACGGACAGAGGATTTCAACACCCCCTTTCGCTGGGTGAGTCCCGGGGCAGGAGTCACACCAATGGCTCCTAAATAGTCAAAATATGCTTTATTCAACATTTAGCTTAAAATACATACGTAGCTAATTTTGGCATAGCAGGTATTCCAAATAAAAAGTTCGACAACAAACAACGAGGTAGGAGAAAGAAAGGAGATGGAAAGGAGAAGAAAGGAAAAGAGAGGAAAAGAGGAAAGGTATCACCACCCTTGGATCCAGCAGTGACTCTCGGCGGTAGATCCGGCGGTAGTCTCGGTGTATCCCACTGGATTTCTCCGGCGGTGGGTGCACACCTAGGGCTGGTCTCCCCCTCTTTCACCTTAGCTCACGTGCTTGGGAAGCTCCCACAGGGCGGTCATGTCAGGGAACCCCTGTGCATGTGTTGTGGGGTGTTCTCGAAAGTTCTTGGGGTTCTCTGGTGGTTTGCTATCCCCATAACTTGTCTGACTGGTATTTGACCTCTGGCTGGCGCAGGCTCCATGAGCCTTGGTCGCATAACCAAGGTTGTGGTTGGAAACTTGTGGCGAAGTACCCCAGAAGCAGTTCGCTACCCCACTTCGGCAGAGCAGGTCCCGGTTCCACCACTTCCCTTTGTGTCACAGCCGTTCGTGGCTGTTTGAGACAGATCGTCAAGTATTTACCAGTCTCTCGCATGCCCAGCACGGCACTAGGGGAGAAAGGGATGTAGGAAAGTGCTACAAACCTGAAGGCTTTACCGCGATTTCCTAGAGGACCAGAAAAATGAACAGCATCCCCCCAGACAGCACCGGGCAATCCCAGCCCCCAACCCGAGTTGAGGCGTTGCAATGGGTGGCATGTCCCGCTTTCACGGCTAGCCCTGCTCCAGCCCCTCGTTAGCTTTGTCAGGAGCCCATGCCCTGTGCTAGGTGCAGAACCTTGGCTCCGCTTCGTACCGTTGAAAAGAGATAGACTCTTCCAGAATCCAACGATAGGCCTTCAACTTCTACGCGTGAGACGGAGACATATTTTCCCCGCGTTGCAGGTTTCGTTCGCTGAACTCTTATTCCCACGGTTCATCTGGATCAACTTTTATAGGCAACGTAACATTAAGTGCTAAAATCTGGAGGAAAGAGGAACAGAAAAATCAGATTTGGGCTTTATCCACTCAAGAGCAGAGGTTTAGGATTTAGTATTAAGCCACGTCCTAAAGCAGATCCTTCCTAGCGATGTCAGGACTGCTGCCAGCTCTCATGAGTTTACCGAAAGCCCTGGGATGTTTAATGGTGCAGTTAAACCCTGGCTCCTGAAGGCAGCTCAGGAGGTGAAAACCTTGGCTTGCCTGTATTAAAACATCGATTTTCACTGCTGTGGCTCTGCGGGGAAGAGCGTTACCCAAGAGTAACTGAAAATCTTGGCCGTCAGATTCCAAAAAAAACGAGGAACCTCTTAATTATATTTTTTTAATGTCATGTGACTAAGTCAACCTCATGATGTTTGGAGCTTGACTCGTGATTCTGAAATGCTCAGAGCACACTGCTGGGCTGGAATTAATCCACGGCCACATCTCATTGTGAATGAGAATCTCTCGTGCCACCACCAGCATTCGGATAAGACCCGTGTCCCCACGGGCCCCACTGGGGCAGCACTGTGCTGCACTGCAGTGATAGCCCCAGCTTGTTGCGGAAGCGCGTCTGCCTGAGAAACGTGAGATTCACTCTTTCCGTAGGTCAAGGTCGGAGAAGACGATGTTCATCTCTAAATCACACCGGGCTGCAACTATGAACCCGCCTCTTGCTGGGCCCCAGGAGGAAGATGGGAGGGTGCAGACTCCCCACCCTGTGCTCCCGGATGAGCAATGGCACTGTCACTCTCTGGCCACCCGTCCCTGGAGGCTGAGAATGTCCCTGACCTTGGCTGTGGAGCGAGGAGGTGTACCGTGGGGTGAAGATGGGGTGGGGAGACTGGCAGGACCCCCAAGGGTAACTCAGGCTTGGGGGGGGGAAGCAAAGGCAAGTGCTGAGGAGGGAGGGAGGCTGCTTTGTGCTCAGGTGGCCAAGAAGGCCAATGGCATCCTGGAGGGCATCAAGAAGAGTGTGGGCAGCAGGTGGAGGGAGGTCATCCTCCCCCTCTGCTCTGCCCTGGGGAGGCCACATCTGGAGCACTGTGTCCAGTTCGGGGCTCCCCGGGGCAAGAAGGACAGGGAACTGCTGGAGAGGGCCCAGCAAAGGGCTACGGAGATGATCAAGGGACTGGAGCATCTCTTGTGAGGAGAGGCTGAGGGACGTGGGGCTTTTTCATCTGGAGAAGAGAAGACTGAGGGGGGATCTTATCAATGGTTATAAATCCTTCAAGGGAGGTTGCCGGGGGGATGGGAACAGAAGCTCTCCCTCTGCTTCTGCCGGGAGCATCCAGCACCCCTGGCTCTGAAGACCCTTCAGATTTCCAGCCTAAATGAGTTTGTGGCCATCTCTGCCTGTTCTGGAGTCAGTTTAATGCTCTGCCAAAATTCCTTTCCACACTCTCCTGTGTCCCCCCAGGAGTGCATAGAGGCAGAAGTCCCTTCCCAGCCTGCGTTTTGTTGAGCATTCAGTTGCCTTTTTCAGCACAGTTTCTCCCAGCCCTATTAAAAGCCCTTCTCAAAGCCCCACAAATGGAAAAATCCCAGTCCTGACATCCCGTTCTCAAAGGCACCATACCTGAATAAGTTGTCTTACCCATGACATGAGAGGAATGCTACTGCTGTAGGTGGACAACCTTTCAGTTTTTGAATTTTTCATAGCTTCATGCAAAATCCCACCCCATGGGTGCTTTGGCAGAACACCGAGAACTTCACTCACGGAACGGCTGCCTGGCCATGTGGGGACCTCACATCTCTTCTGTGTCATACCACGGAGCGCAGCTCTGCTGGAGAGCACAACCACACAGCAATATTTACCACCAGTCACTTTTGCACCACACTAGGTCAGCCTTGCCAAGGGGGCATCTGCAGGAGCTCCCGGGTTTCACACCGCCTTCTCTGGGCCTGCAGAGAGCACACAACCTAAATTCGGATTTTTCCCCTGCCCTAAACACGGCACAATGATTCATCTGTGCGGTTGCTTCAAGGATTTCACTGTCGACCAATCCAAGGTTTCTCTGTTGACCACAGTTAATTTTGGTATGCAGAAAATGCCTGGGTGAAGACAGGAATCTAGCTGCAGTTTCAGTGTCTGCGAGCTGCCTGCTATATGTTAACGACAGACTAAACAGCTCTCGCCGGTTGAGTCCCGGTTTCCATCACTATGGTTTTGTTGTTATAACACTTCTGTGATATGGAAAATAACTTGTGAAAAACCTCACCTGAGGAAGGACTGAGCTGAAGCATCCTTCGAGGTCTGGGTCTTCTCTAATAACTCCGGGTATGCAGGAGCCTGTGGGTTTCTCAGCTCGCATGGATTCAGGGTTAGGGAAGAAAATATGGTCCGACATGGGACAAGCCTTGGCTGTAGGATACGTGGCACGGCTGAGTGTTTCCCCGGAGGAAAGACTGAGGTGAAATATCTTTATTTGCATATTCGTGGTGATGGAAGTTGCTTGTGTGCAATGAAAAGAGAACACAGTCCAAAGAGCTAGAGACCAGAACAAGGTTGATTTACTTTTTGTTTTGGCATAAACCTATGAATTGTCCGGAACTTGCTCCTTTTCCTGAGAAATTGCTGTCATTTGCAAAAAATCTGACTAATTCCACTTTAACACGAGAATGATGCAGGGGGACAGATTCCTCGGGGATCTTGGTTCCTGGAGAAAAACCCCAGCCTTTAAAGGGTTCACCACCTCTACACAAGGGGTAAAAGCATATGTTCCTTGTGCTGATATTGATGAACAGGGGAAGGACCATCAGGAAAGTGCCCTGCTTGGACCTCAGCATCAAACAGCTGCGAAGGGTTGGGGAACATGGAGAGACTGCAAGAGGAAGCGAAAAGGAGACAAAGCCCTGTGGGAACTGCGGAGATCTCTTTTGTTTAAGGGGGGATCCTCCAGTTGCTGGCACAAAGCTCGTCTCTGTCATGTATCTCTGCTCTCTGATCACCCCCTCCAAGGCAAGGCAACCCTGGCAGTGAGAAGGAAGCTGGTGAGACAGAGGCATTTTGCACCCCATCGCAGCCACGAAATGCTGGAGGGTGCGTCTGAGTGACAGCAAGCTCCAAAGACACCCTTGTTCCCAGGGTCTCCTCGGGCAGGGGGTCATAGAATCACAGAAGCATAAATAGTTCGGGTTGGAAGGGGCCTTAAAGACCATCACTTCCAACCCCCCTGCCCTGGGCAGGGCCACCTCCCCCCAGCCCAGGTTGCTCCAAGCCCTGTCCAACCTGGCCTTGAACACCTCCAGGGATGGGGCAGCCACAGCTTCTCAGGGCACCCTGCGCCAGGGGCTCACCACCCTCAGAGTGAAAAATTTCTTCTTCATATCTCATCTAAATCTCCCCTCTTCCAGTTTGAAGCCATTCCCCCTCGTCCTATCACTCCATGCCCTTGGAAAAAGTCCCTCCCCAGCTCTCCTGGAGCCCCTTTAGGGACTGGAAGGGGCTCTGAGGTCTCCGCGGAGCCTTCTCTTCTCCAGGCTGACCCCCCCACCTCTCCCAGCCTGTCCTCCCAGCAGAGGGGCTCCAGCCCTCCCAGCATCTCCGGGGCTTCCTCTGGCCCCGCTCCAACAGCTCCGTGTCCTTCTGCTGTTGAGGGCTTCAGAGCTGGACGCGATATTCCGGTGGGTCCGCAGCATTGCCCGGGTGTTTGGATGACCAGCACCCTGCTTGCTGAAGCTCCTGGCTGCCATCCCTGCTAAGCAACCCCAGTGGGGGAAAAAAGGAACATTTTGGGTTGCTATGTTTCTACAGCAATCCAGAAACACACCAACAGCCCCAGGTACAGCTGGGCTTAGTCTGATTCTGCAGGTGCCCCGGGTTTGCTGGCGGGCACGCGGAGCCTCTTTGGGTGCAATGGATCTAACGTTGCATTCGGAAGCACTTTGATTCAAGCTGTTAAATGTGCCTGGTCACGAATCTATGATGCAAATGAACACCACAGCACTTCTGGAAGGAAAAGGAACTTTTGTGTACTGCGTACAAGATGTTCTGGTGATGTATTTATATCAGCTCCAGCAGCGTTCATTAAAATAGACAGTAATTGCAGCACTTTTAAAGCAGGGCGATAACAGAATGTAGCCACAAACGGAATGTGAAAATGTAGCAATTTCCACCCAGGACCTGCCTTTAATGCAAGGTTTTATCTTCTAATTAGAGCCCCCGATCACATCTTTATGTATTGTTGTCTTCGCTTGAAAATAGGCTAGGTGGGACAGATCATATGTATTTAGAGAAGTGCGTTTTTATATCCGTTTCAAATTACAAGCTGGTTTTCTGCCGAGATGTTCTCTTAGTAGGGCCAGCCAGGAAAAAAATACTCACAATGTCATGAATTGAGGGCTAACTGGTATACTGGTGGGACAGGCAGGATTTCTCCAGGCAGCCACGCAGAGCTCAGGCAGAGTTTTTCCTCTCTCTGAGCCGTCCTGCCACAGCCTGTGTTAGAAACAAAGCTCTGCGCAGACCGTGATGCGCACACAGACCACGGTGCACGCAGCTGCTGGCCACACTTCACCTCCTTTCACTGGCTCCACACCGCTTCCTGTGCTCTTCATCCATCTCCAGGTATACTGGGAGGACCTTTAGCTGGGAGGACCTTTAGCTGGGAGGACCTTTAGCAGCTCCGCAGCAGCTCCTCGGTCCCGGGCGGAACGCAGTCCCTGCTCCGCGCAGTGCTTGCAGTGTCCTGGCGAAGGCAGAATCGAGCTCGTGGCATAAAAGCACCTATGGCTGCTGCCCACCCTGGACTTGTCAGGCCCATGCTCCACCAGCCCAACTGCTGCCACACAGGATTTTGCAGTGCTGGAGCCATCGCAGCCCAACTCCATCCTGGATCCATGTGCAGAAAACCCTCACAGAAGTCTCCAGTCCAGGACTTGCTCCATCTAACTGAGAAATCTTTGGTGTATTTGCCTGGTTGATGATTTACAGCTGGGTGATTTCTTACTCATCTGGGTGGCTGAGGACTTAGGGGTTAAGGGTTGGGGGTTGACCTGCTGGAGAGCAGCTCTGCAGAGAGGGATCTGGGAGTCCTGGTAGACAACAGGATGGCCATGAGCCAGCAATGTGCCCTGGTGGCCAAGAAGGCCAATGGCATCCTGGAGGGCATCAAGAAGAGTGTGGCTAGGGAGGTCATCCTCCTCCTCTGCTCTGCCCTGGTGAGGCCACATCTGGAGCACTGTGTCCAGTTCTGGGCTCCCCGGGTCAAGAAGGACAGGGAACTGCTGGAGAGATTCCAGCAGAGGCTACGAAAATGCTCAGGGACAGGAACATCTCTCTGCTGAGGAAAGGCTGAGAGCCCCGAGACAGAGGGGATCTCATCAATGCTTATCAATATCTAAAGGGTGCCAAGAGGACGGGGCCAGACTCTTCTCAGTGGTGCTCAGCGACAGGACAAGGGGCAACAGGCACAAACGTGACCATGGGCAGTTCCATCTCAACCTGAGGAGGGACTTCTCTCCTGTGGGGGCGGCAGAGCACTGGCACAGCTGCCCAGAGAGGGGGGGAGTCTCCCCCTCTGGAGCCATTCCAAACCCGCCTGGACGTGTCCTGTGCCACTGCTGGAGGTGCCCCTGCTCTGGCGGGGGGTGGGGCTGGCTGAGCTCTGAAGGTCCCTTCCAACCTTGACCAGTCTGTGACTCTGTGATTCTGTGACTTTGGCTACCTCAGGGCCAGGGGCAGGTCCTCTGCTATCTCAGCTGTTGGAGTCCTGCTCTGCTCAGCCACGGACGTCGGCGACTTCCAACCACCACGGAAAGCTGGGAGAGGTAGAGCTGAGAAAGAGCCTGGAGCTGCTAAAAACCAGCTCACAGTCATTCATGATTCCTGAAGATGTTTCCATCGGTGACAGCTGGCTGGGTGATGGAAGTATTCATTCAAGTATTAAAACTGATCACTTTGGTGGCAAAAATGGACAAATTACATTTTCAGCTGTTCAGGTGAACCTCCCCCTAGCTCTTGAGGAGAACCAGAAATGTTTTCATGAAAATGCTGTGTTACATCAAGAAGCTCTCCCTGCTGGGAACAAAGGAGGAAAACATTTTTATAGGGATTATTTATTACATACCAGTGTCCCGAGGAGATAGGGCATATGCAGTCTGTTTTCAGGTTCTTTTGTATACATTAAATCATGTCCCAGACCCATTCAACAATTTATGGGCTCCTTTCCACATGGTATCAGTCTCTGCAGGTGCTGTTAGAACAGGTCTCCCTTCCAACGGCTGCTATTGTCTGCGCCCGTCTGTCCTCTCCTCCCCGATAGCCACTGGGAACCGTAAGCTGTAACTCTGGACACAGCGAAGGAAAATCTTTAAAAGGTTTCCCAAGAATATCCAGCAAATTTTAGGAATTGTGATCTGTATGTCGGGGTCAGATGGGCTGAGAGAAGCCCTGCTCGGAGGTGCCGCATCGTTTCGCGGCAGCAGTGAATTTCCGCCCGCCCGAACTCGCGTGAACACCTTGGGTAGCGCAAAAATGACCAGCGGTCCTGCCCACAGCTACGTCAGCCTGCCATTTTTGACCATTCAGACCCAAATGCACGCTGCTGGGTGCTGGCGGGCCCTTTAGCCAAGCTGCCGCGCTGCCACACTGCGGCGAGGGGCGTCCCCGGAGCAGGGGGAGGACGGGGGGCAGCACGGAGGGCAGGCTGCGGGGACAAGGGACGGAGCTCATCTGCCGTCCCCCACCGCTGCGCATCTGGGCGACACATCACATTTACAGCACCGCAGCCACCAGGCCCGGTGCCTGCCGCTCCTCAGGCTTGTGTGGCATCTTATTCGGATGGAGCACAGGGTCCTGCACATGGCATGGGGCAATCCCATCACAACTCCAGGCTGGGGGCAGAATGGCTGGAGAGCAGCCCTGAGAAGGACTTGGGGGTGTTGGTGGATGAGAAGCTCACCATGAGCCGGCAATGTGCGCTGGCAGCCCACAAAGCCCCCGGCACCCCGGGCTGCATCCCCCGCAGCGTGGCCAGCAGGGCCAGGGGGGGATTGTGCCCCTCTGCTGCGCTCTGCTCTGGGGAGACCCCCCCGCAGTGCTGCCTCCAGCTTGGGGGGTCCCAACAGCAGAAGGACACGGAGCTGTTGGAGCGGGGCCAGAGGAGGCCTTGGAGATGCTGGGAGGGCTGGAGCCCCTCTGCTGGGAGGACAGGCTGGGAGAGGTGGGGGGGTTCAGCCTGGAGAAGAGAAGGCTCTGGGGAGACCTCAGAGCCCCTTCCAGTGCCTAAAGGGGCTCCAGGAGAGCTGGGGAGGGACTCTTGATCAACGAGGGGAGCCATGGGACAAGGGGGAACAGTTTTACACTGAAAGAGGGGAGATTTAGATGAGATATTGGGAAGAACCTCTTGACTGTGAGGGGGGTGAGCCCCTGGCGCAGGTTGCCCCGAGAAGCTGTGGCTGCCCCATCCCTGGAGGTGTTCAAGGCCGGGTTGGACGGGGCTTGGAGCAACCTGGGCTGGTGGGAGGTGTCCCTGCCCAGGGCGGGGGGGTGGAACCAGATGATCTTCAAGGTGCCTTCCAACCCAAACCATTCTGTGATTCTATGAGCAGCAAATTCAACTCCTTTGTCTAAAGGTAGATTAGGAGACACCCCAGGGGAATCCCATCCCTCACCCTGCTGGCAGTGGATCTATAAAGGACTCTGCATCTACACAGAGGAGTGGGTAAAAGGGGATGTGAAGAACGTATTTTGGGCCAGGCACTTCAATTTTAAACTGGTTTTTGCTCTGCATTCCTTTAAGCCCTGCAAAAGCCCTGACGACTCTCTGCTTTTCTACTAGCACTTGTATTTTTCAAACACATTAAAATAAATCTGACCATAAGTCCAGATGTACAGACTGTAAGAAATTTGCATGTGTCAGGGTTTCGGGATAAGCTCCTGTTTTTTGAGGCATTTGAAGCCATATTTAAACAAAAACATTTCTGAATATCAACTGGCCAATGAATTCCCTTTGGTTCAGTCTTGCTGGGTTGGATTAATCATGTTTACTAAGCTATAGAAATGCTTGATAAGTTTTTTCTCTCCCCCCCCCATGTTTGTTGGTTTGTTTTTTGTTTTTTTTTTTTTTTAAACTCAGCATTCCCAGAAATTGCTGGTTGCTTTTTGAAACAACTGACAAAGTAAAACCCACACAATGCAAGAGAACTAAAAGATAGTCCCACGTGTTATTTTGCTCAATTTGCTAAATCGCATTAGCACTGACAATAAATGTCTACTCCCTGTCCTAAAAAGTTACAACATCTCAGCCCTTCGTGTTGTTCGCTTGCATTTTTTGGAGGGGGGAGACCATCTAGAAACAGCTCGAGCACGGTGCTGCCCTTTGCCGGACTTTATGCCGCCTTTGCACCGACTGGTTTAGCAAGTGTGTGTTCAATGTTATCATAAGAGCTGAATTGTAAAGTGGTGAAATCATCTGAAAGTGCAACAGGCCTGAGAGGCACAGCACGGTTCACGTCCATTAGAGCAAGATCAGTCGCAAATATTCTCTTGATATTTGCCAAGAAAATCTGTTATTTTCCAGCAAACACGGAGGCAGAAGGCTGAGAGCAAAGGGTATTTTTCATCATTAGCTCCCGTCCCTTTTGTTGGATGTTCTCTGTTCCACTCAGGCAACACAGAGCCCAAACTCTACCTAAGAATTAAAGCAAACGGGATGAAAAGGTTTTTAAAAAAAAAAAATACCCAT
This sequence comes from Vanellus vanellus, assembly GCF_965231255.1. NCBI lineage: Eukaryota > Metazoa > Chordata > Aves > Charadriiformes > Charadriidae > Vanellus > Vanellus vanellus. Next base: position 23,645,329 of record NC_138915.1, on the reverse strand, counting down.
GAAGGCCAAAGACCTTCTCTTCTTCCGCGGAGCTCCAGGGCCATGGGGACGGCAGGAGGGGTGCGCCGGGTGACCGGTGTCTCCCCAGATTTCCCCTACCACGCTTTTCCCAGAGCCACAGCCAGCTTTGCTGCTGGGCGGCATCTCCCCCCAAAGTGCAATTCATCACGCGGGGAGGGCAATTACTGGCCCCGTGTGTGCAGCCGAACAGTTTGTCATCTCTTTTCACATCGTTTTCTGTCGTCTGCCGCCGCTGTGCGCTGCACTGCCGAGCGCGGCGCATTTGCTTGCGTTATCCCGATAAACGTGTCAGCAGATTTGAGAGAGCGAGTTTGTTTCTGCTCTGCCGGAGCCAAGCGAGGCATGCCTGTGTTTTCCTTTCAACGCAGAAGCGTGGTTTGCTGGGATTTACCACCAGTTACTGAGCAGGATTTCAGTCCCCATTCAGATTCTGTCTATTTTTGGATCTGGAGTACAACGGTAACGTTCGGGCAGCTTTAAATGTCTGGCTGGTTTCAGCTGAGAAATTCCTATTAGAAGACGACCATTTATTTCTCGTGACTACCCCCCAAACTAACACGTGTTTCACAGTACTTATACCGTGAAATTTACTGTGTATCAAAGTCTTTAAGGTCTACAGTGTGTGTCTAAGAGTCTACACAAAACTGCCTTTGTAGCTGTATCTTATCTTTTACAGCTAATCCAGAATAAAAACTGCGTCTCTCGATGCTGCACCGGTTACAAACTGAGAGCCCTTCTCCTGCCCTCCCCGGGCTGCACGAGCCAGAACTCATCGCTGCAGCGGGAGCGAGAAACGATGTCTCCCCAGACACATCCTGGAAACCATCACCATCTAAGAGCCCTCCTCCTCCCACCAGCCCAAAGCCCCTCAGGATCGTACACTCCCAAAAAAACCCCAGACAAAGACGTCTTCTGCTTTTGCTCTGTAAGAAGATGTGCCCAAGGGACTAATTAGGCACGGTTTGGGCACTAATTGCTTGGCAGCCCTCTTAGCCTTCACATACCTTGTCACGGCCGTTGCGTGGGTTTATTCATTTCATCTAATCAATGGGAGGAAGTTGGGGAGCAGCGGAGCTGCCGGAGGGGGTTCGGTCCCTACAACACCCGGGGCAGAAAATACTGCCCAAGCTGCAGGGCTCTGTGTCGCGTCATCTCCTGGCTCGCAGGTGGCATCTGGGACCCGCGGAGCTGCAGGTCACGGTGTGGGAACCGCCAGGCAGAGCTGGGTCCTTTGCCACAAGGAAGATGACATCCAATCGATCAGGTGAGGAAGACGACGTCCAATCAATCAGGTGGTGCTCAGGCCCATCCCCAGAGCCCCACAGTCTGCGGTTACGTCAATAGTAGAGGGTTTGACAGGAGGTAACGGGGTGGGAATGGTGAGGAAAGACTGCGTGAGCAGGGGTGCACAATATTAAATGCATCATTAGCGCGGAAGCTTCGTTTAAAGCCGGTAAGTCTTCCCCTAAACAGAAAGGCTGGAGAGGTTGAAATGTCAAATTCCTGTGGGAGGGAAACTCTTAACTTTCCTAACTCTGCTCGTTACCGCTGCCGCAAACTGCAGCGCAGCCTCTTCCCACTGCGCGAAGCTCTGGTTTCCCCACACGCGTGGGTCGGCGCGTTTGAGGTTCCAGGAGGCAGAGCCATTTGGGCTCGCCGCTCTGCCTCGTCACCAACGCAGAATAAAACGGGCTCAGGGCAGTTCTCCAGAAAGCAGATTCTTTCTGAAGTCCGTGTCCTGAACACGCTAATTAAGGACAACTTCACATCAAACCCAGGCAAATAATCACTTGGGGTTAGATAGTGTGCTCCCTTTCCCAATTCCACTCAATTGTGGGCAAGCCCAAATAATTACCCTTTCTTTAATTCCAGACCAGCAGCTGCTCCAGGGAGGCAGCTCCAGCTCTGAATAGCCTCTTGAAGATTTGGCTGTGCCATGTACATTCCTATTAAATGCACGGTTTTGGATGCTGTATTAACTACACTTATCATTTTTCTGCTGCTGCGAACTACAGAATAATTTTTAGCTGACGCATTCTACAGAAGCTCAGTAGGAAACGTTTCATCTCCTGCAGCAAATACCGCTAACAGAGAAGGATGCCAACATCCTCGTGAATTCTCTAATAGTTTGAGGGACGTGGAGTTGGATGGGGCTTGGAGCAACCTGGGCTGGTGGGAGGTGTCCCTGCCCAGGGCAGGGGGGTTGGAACGAGATGATCTTTAAGGTCCCTTCCAACCCAAACCATTCTATGAATCTCTAATTTTAATGATCAGAACTGAATCGCTCAGAATATTTTCCTCGGAGAAATCAGCGTGTCTCACAGCAATGCCTTCCACCACCAGTGTCCTGAGCTTACTGACCTCCCGCTCCTCCCCGACCTGCCTCCGCCACCCAGCGACACTCGGGGTCACCTGGTGAAGAAAGGTGCACCAGGTCAGGCCTTGGAAGCAAAGAGCTGGAACAGAATGGGTTTAGGGAATTCAGGAGAATAAATAAAAAAGCCCAGAGAGGCTAAATGTCAAACCAAATCGGGGCCAGCTGAAGTTGATTTATAACAACCACTATCAGTTTCCAAATAAATAATAAGTTCTAGTGGATTTGTCCCCCTTCTCGGCTAAACAGTGAATAATTGGATCCAGTCCAAATATTGATCCGGAAAATGACTTACTTCTATTGAGTAAACACAAACATGTTTTGCTAGGAGCCCGCGACCGAATTATCCTGTTACTTTTCTTACAAAACCCTTTTCCCCAGTTTTGGCTGGCATCTGCTCTCAGAAAGGAAGCTAAAGTAATTATTCTAAACAATAGACTCGCTAAACATCGTCTTAGCGTAGGAGTTCGAGATTCAAATTCTGTTGCTGAAATTTCTTATGCTCCTTTAACAAAACTGCCACTTCCAGGTTTTTGGTTTGCTTTTTCTTTTTTCCTCCCCTCCGTGTGTAAATATGAAATCCTTCCATTTATCTGTGCAGGAAAACACAAGCTTCTCCTTAATGGGTAAAAATCTCTTTTCTGTGGGTAATGGCAATTTTTAATTCTGCCAGCAGGAAAGACCATCATCAGCTGTAAAGCACCGCTCAGGCCAAGCTTTGGCTGAACAGGAGCTCTGATGCGAGACACGCTCTCCTCTCGGGTGAGCTGTGCCTCGGAGGCCGTGAAGATGGAGCAGGAGGACCTGCGATGTCTGAACCACCTTTTCTAGCCAGTCCCAGCCCTAACGGAGTCACCAGCCAGCGCCGGCATTTCTCCTCGCTTTGCTGCTGAGCCTGACCCCGTTGTCCTGGATGACACCCCTACACGTTAATAGAATGGTTTAGGTTGGAAGGGACATTGAAGACCATCCAGTCCCAACCCCCCTGCCCTGGGCAGGGCCACCTCCCCCCAGCCCAGGTTGCTCCAAGCCCCGTTCAACCTGGCCTTGAACACCTCCAGGGATGGGGCAGCCACAGCTTCTTGGGGCACCCTGCGCCAGGGGCTCACCACCCGCACAGTCAAGAATTTCTTCCTAATATCTCATCTAAATCTCCCCTCTTCCAGTTTGAAGCCATTCCCCCTCATCCTGTCACTCCATGCCCTTGTAAAAAGTCCCTCCCCAGCTCTCCTGGAGCCCCTTTAGGCACTGGAAGGGGCTCGGAGGTCTCCCCAGAGCCTTCTCTTCTCCAGGCTGAACCCCCCCACCTCTCCCAGCCTGTCCTCCCAGCAGAGGGGCTCCAGCCCTCCCAGCATCTCCGGGGCCTCCTCTGGCCCCGCTCCAACAGCTCCGTGTCCTTCTGCTGTTGGGGGCTCCCAGGCTGGATGCAGTACTCCAGGTGGGGTCTCACAAGAGTTGCTATAAGCCTGTGTCACCCCACCAAATACAGGAAAACAGCTTCACTTGGGGATCAAAGCCCGGATTGCCATGGGAGAAGCTTTGCTTAGGAGCACATAAGGTCAGGCGTCCTCCCACGGGTGCGAGGGTGGTGGCAGGTAGACCCTGTCACAGGGGCAGGAGCGAGGTACGGGCAGAGCTGGGCTCTGGAAGCAGAATAACCAGTTACGATGACACAAACACAGCTTTGCCCTGGAATTAGTTTGAGGTGTTTCAAAGGCCAATCCAGGTCTCCAGCAGCCATTCCTCATCTTTCATTTGGTTTTCTACATTGGAGATTTCTTCGAGAACAGAACAGTCTCATGAAAGGGTTGTTAATGAAACCTTTCAGCCATAACATCCCCAAACCGCAGGAAATGCTGGAATGGTAAATAATAAATATTTTCCTAAAGGCAGGCTGTATGCTGGGCTTTCCCTCTGTCATTGCCTGCAGCTGGCAGAGCTCCTCTGCAAGGTCTCCCAAGCCGTAGGCTTCTGCGATACTCTGCTGGTGGACAAGTACAGCCAAAGATCTGTAAACGGAGATAAAAGCCGAGGAGTATGCGCCCAGGCTATCGCAGCCCCAGCAGCACGGCCTCGCAGGGACCGGGTGCCTGTGATTGCTGGAGTGACACCGGGTTTCTAGAGGCGCGTGACAAATAACATCAAAAGCGGCAATAACGTGATAACAGAGCTATCCACAGAAACTGGCAACGCCCACATCTTCCCCCCCCCCTCCCCTTCCCCCCCCCGGCATGACCGGACAGCACGGAGCTGCGCTAGAGTACTTTTCCCCCCCCATCCCTGGAGGTGTTCAAGGTCAGGTTGGACGGGGCTTGGAGCAACCTGGGCTGGGGGGAGGTGGCCCTGCCTGGGGCAGGGAGGTTGGAACGAGATGACCTTTAAGGTCCCTTCCAGCCTAAACCCTTCTATGATTCCTGATGTTTTCCAACAAGTCAGGATTGTTCTGGCTGGGATTCAGAATGGATCACAAGCCACCTCTCTGCGCCCACCTCCTCCCTGCCGCACAGAGATGGAAAACGGCCGCTCTGTGGCACACTGCTGCTCTTGCCCCTGGAGAGCTACACCAGCACACCTACAGCCACACTGCCAACTGGGGAAGGAGCAAGAAACCAGGGGTGGGGCTAGAAAAAGAGCTGGTAGCCTGTTCTGCTTTATAATGAGGTGCTGGAGGTGCAAACGAGGAGCAGGTTTTATAAAGGGAGAGCCACAAGCACCACTTTAGGAACAACCAGCTCTTTGTAGCTACTCCTGCTTTGCGCTGCAGCTGCTTGAGCTGAGTGGGAACCTCATGAGGCAAAGGACTGTCGATAAGCTCTGGAGTTTTTCTCCTATCTGGACCCAGAGTGAACTGGGGGAGGTTGAGGAACCGCCGCTGAGCAGAGCGGAGGGAAGGACTGTCCTGCGCTGAGCGTGGTGGGTAGGTCAGAAGCGCTCCTGCAGGTCTTGGCTTGGATGCAAAGCACCTCTGCTGGCTTGCAAATGGCATCTGGGAGAGGTTCAGCTCGATATAGAAGATAAAAGAGCTGCGTTCAAAGAGGAAATGTGCAAATTAAAGCTGTAACTGGATTAGGCTGGGAGTGTAGCTTGCCTTTAGATTATTTATGTCCCATGTGCTTAGTCTTGATCATACTTATTACAGTGAGTACAGCCCGGGAGCGTTTGAAGCGGGTGCCAGGAGAGCGGAACAGCAGCCTTTGGGCGGTGGGGTCTGGTGGCCGCCGTGAGCAGGCTGGTGGGGACGTGCCAGGAGAGTGACTGTGGCTTTGGGCTTGCTTCTGAATCATACGCACTATTTCAGGGCGATCACAGGCCAACCAAATTACACAAAGAACTCACACTTCTGCTTTTATTTTTACTGCATCCCTGCCTGACGTGTTGTCCTACCTCCTAACGTCTGCCCCTTGCTGTAAGGGGAAGATCCATGGAGACCCTCTGAGCCCTGGTGATTCTGCCCAATGCTGTCACCCAGAAAACAGATGGGATGCTGCTGGGATTTGAGGGTGCCCATCATGCCAGGCCCAGTCACAGAGCACATACCTGCCCCTTCGTCCTTCGGAGCAGCTGCTGGGTGTCCTCACAGGCATCTCTGCAGACAAGAACGATGGAGAACCAGCTGATCTGAGCTGGAGCCTGTCCTTAGGGCTGCTCCAAGCAACTGTGGGAAGATAACCAGGATGTTCGACCCACCCTGAGTAAGGCAGACTCCCATTTGGGGAACTGCAAGTGCTGTGGGTGCGTGTCCGTTATTCATCTGCTGCAAATGTGAACACTTGGACACGTCTTGCAGCTTCTTGAGATGCTACAGGTCTGCTGAGCTACAGCAGACAACTGTGTGTACTCTTGGCCCTCAGCAAACATGAGTTAAAACTCATTCAGGTGCTTTGCCTGGCTGCTGGTCCTCGAATGTCAATGGCATCCTGGGGGGCATCAAGAAGAGTGTGGGCAGCAGGTGGAGGGAGGTCATCCTCCCCCTCTGCTCTGCTCTGCCCTGGGGAGGCCACATCTGGAGCACTGTGTCCAGTTCAGGGCTCCCCGGGGCAAGAAGGACAGGGAACTGCTGGAGAGGGTCCAGCAAAGATGATGAGGGGACTGGAGCATCTCTCTTGTGAGGAGAGGCTGAGGGACGTGGGGCTGTTCAGTCTGGAGAAGAGAAGACTGAGGGGGGATCTTATCAATGCTCATAAATCCTTCAAGGGCGGGTGCCGGGGGGTGGGAACAGTCTTTGTTCAGTGGTGCCCCGTGACAGGACAAGAGGGAACGGGCACAAACTTGACCATAGGAAGTTCCATCTGAACCTGAGGAGGGACTTCTCTCCTGTGTGGGCGGCAGAGCACTGGCACAGCTGCCCAGAGAGGGGGGGAGTCTCCCCCTCTGGAGCCATTCCAAACCCGCCTGGAGGTGTCCTGTGCCACTGCTGGAGGTGCCCCTGCTCTGGCGGGGGGTGGGACTGGGGGAGCTCCAGAGGGCCCTTCCAGCCCTCACCAGTCTGCGGTTCTGTGCACGTACACACTTTGCTACTGAATCGCTCCGCGGCTGCGTAGCCGTGATGAGCACTTTGGTCTCTGTTTGTTCAGGAGCCCGTCGGGAGGTCAGGGAGCGCTGCCGTGCGCTCACCACCTCCCAGGGCAAACTCCTTACCCACTGCTTTAAATAAAGTGACATTTGGCTTGAGAAGCTCTTTTCTTTTTGGGGGGGAAGCAGTTTGCACGGTAAACAAAAGGGAGAGAGAATAGATTCAGACTTCATTTCTGTGAAGACGCGGGAACTATAGATTACTGTTCTGCTGTCTCATTGCTTGAAATGACAGACTTTGAGGTTTTTTTTTTACGTAACAGATTCAAACATTGGCTCCCCAGTCCATATTTAGACATTTGCTCAGGTTTTAAGAGTACCAAATACCCAGAATCTCCCGCTGAGGTCAGACAGGATGTTTCTGGGGTGAAGAGAGGACCCAGATGCTCAGTCTTTTTTTATAAACAGACTAACTATAGAAGACGATTCTAACTTTTGGCCTGTTAATTTTTGTAGCTATAGTCTGGAAGCAGCTTCCTCTTCTGAGCTGACCTTGGAAAACGTGTTGGGAGCATTTTCTGCTTTCCATATCAGGAAATGTTATTTGCATCTTAGACTCCTTTTTCCTTTTTAAAAAGAACAAAAAAGGAACCAAACCACGTAGCAACGAGCCGCAAACTATGAACGTTATTTCATATTTTAAAAGCAAAATATGTTTTTATATCTGAACCTTCTTTTTCACAGTGGCGACGCTTTAGCCCGGTGTCCCGCTACTTCTGCGTTTAACTGTTATAATTTAATTAGCGTACGTCTGTGTAACGCATAACAGTAATTCTGCATTTGTGCCTTTGCCATCACACATACCAAGATTGTAAGTGTTATAACACTTGTGCGTTTTTGCTGGAATATTCCCCCGGCGCTCTGGGAAGGTGTCTCAGGGATCCATCCGAGCAGTGGAAACAAGCTGGCTTGCAGAGAGGCCAGCGCCATGCCTGGCCCTTGGAGCCCGCGTGGCCACATCAGCATCGCTAACGGTGGCGAACCCTCAAGGTGAAGCTGATGGTGTGGAGGAAGAGCGGTGACAGGAGGGTCTCGCTGAGCCTGAGGCTCGGGGCGATGGGGCTGAGGGACACCCATGGCTGTGACACGTCTGAATATACCCTGAGCCCCATCCGGAGGGGTGAGATGAGGCACCTTCAGGTAGAGGAGCACATGGGATCGTGGCTGACCCTGCCTCGCACTGACCCGGCAGCCCCCAGCGGGGCAAGCCCTTGCTTGTTTTTGAGTCCTGGACTTCAGCTCACTGTTAATAGTACCTTTGTACCCTTCCGCATAAGTGTTGCGTCTCCGTGACAGACCCTGAAACGGGTTCTTAATTTGTTTTTTATATATGACACGGGATCCCACTGCTACATCAGATGGCTGTTGGTTTCTGATAAGCAGTGAAAGGTTCTCTTCCAGTTTCTCATTTGGGGATGTTAACTCATGTGTGTGAGGTTTCCTGTTGCTTCCGCTAATCTGCTTCTCACCCACCAGAAGCCCCCTGTGCCACAGCCCAGCCCAGATGCTCCAGGGGCTGCTGTGCCCTTCTGTGGGTGCTGGGCCAAAGTGAGACCGTATACCCTGAACCACCTCCTCCTGGTCCCACGAATGCCACAGCCAGGCCTGAGGTGGCTCCAAGAGCAGCCAGACGGCAGATTGCTGTCTTGTTTTCTCTGTAGCACCATCATCCCCCATCCTTCTTCAGCAGGTCTCATACCTACTGCATGAGGTCAATATAAGACCCAATTTTAGAGAGTTGGATTCAACAAAGAGGAGGCTTACGAGCAAGATCTAAGATGGCCACCAAGCGTTCATCTCAGCCAATTAATTCCTGGCCTGTGCTGTATCTTTGTCAAGACAGAGCAGATCCAGCAAAGCACGTCAGCGCAAACTAGTGTGTTTTAGCAGGGAGATTTTCCAGAGAACGTGGGGTGGAAAAGAAGCTCCAAGGTGTACAGCAAAAGCACAGTCCAACCTTACTAGAGATGCTGCATCACTTTGCAATAGGGTGGGAACAATTTTTCTCCTGTTTGTATCATTTCATTCCAGAATTGCTGTGTCTCTATCACACTGTTTTTGGGCTCCAGGTCATAGGAACTGTGAATTTGAAGAAAAATTCATCTGACACAACCGTCTTGGAAAGGTTGTTGGAATAAACACTCTCTCTAGTCTTGTATGGTTTGCTCCAACCCCAAACGGAGTCCAGAGTTGCTCCAGAAATTCTGGGATGTTCTGATGAACACAATGGGTTGTTCCTACTTTCAGATTGGCACATTTTTCTTGGGTGTAGTTGCTACCTGCCCGGGCTCGTACCGTCACCCTCCCTGCAATGGCCTGGCTCCTGAGGGCCACGGTATTTAGAGAAAAATCCGTCATCAGCGCTGCAGAATCCAGATCAGCCCAAGAGTTCCCCCTTGCTCTTTCAGGCATGTGAAGAAAAGTCTCATTAATGTTAATGATAATAAATTATGCAAGTCTTATTGCTATTAAAGGGAGGATGCTGACTGGATGAGCATTCCCTGAGCCAAATAGACGGCATCACTCACACCTGGGAATGCTACCCAGGGATATATTCCAAGCAAAAGGAAAGGATGCAGGATGACATCCCTCGGAAGATGCTGATGTGAGCTGTACGTCCTCACTGAGCAGCTGCTGCGTCCAGCCTGTCACTGCTGCCTGTGCCTCAGAATATTTTGTAAAAAGCCAACAGCCGCTCTTTCTGTTGCGATTAATGTGCTGGAAAAAATTACCTTCTTTCTGAATTGTCTTAATGATTACCTAGCTTCTAACTGCTGGAGAGGGTTCAGCAAAGAGCTACGAGGATGATGAGGGGACTGGAGCATCTCTTGTGAGGAAAGGCTGAGGGACGTGGGGCTGTTCAGTCTGGAGAAGAGAAGACTGAGGGGGGATCTTATCAATGCTGATAAATCTTTCAAGGGCGGGTACCGGGGGGTGGGAACAGTCTTTGTTCAGTGGTGCCCAGTGACAGGACAAGAGGGAACGGGCACAAACGTGACCATGGGCAGTTCCATCTCAAACTGAGGAGGGACTTCTCTCCTGTGCGGGCGGCAGAGCAGTGGCACAGCTGCCCAGAGAGGGGGGGAGTCTCCCGCTCTGGAGCCATTCCAAACCCTCCTGGAGGTGTCCTGTGCCACTGCTGGAGGTGCCCCTGCTCTGGCGGGGGGTGGCACTGGGGGAGCTCCAGAGGGCCCTTCCAACTTTGACCACTCTGGGATTCAGGGATTCTTTACTAGCTATTTGCATCTTAATTTCAGTTTTCCCGTTTTATATCAATTTTAAAAGTGTTTGTTCTTGACAATGCACCTTCCCATAGGCCGACTGTGACCACCCTCCTTTCCTCTCCTGCATAAACAGACTGCTCAGCTCCGTGCTCTCATGCTGAAGGTATGGTTCTGGATTGCAAGTGATGTTTGTGGCTCCGCCTTGAACCTCTTCCAAGCATTGAGCATCCTGGAATATATTTACATCAGAACGGGAGATGCTGGGGTTTGTTTGCCTTTTTCTCCCCCTTCCACTCCCTCAGCTTTGTAGACCAAACTTCTGCTTTGCATGCAGAAGTGACAATCCTGCCTGGACTTCAAGTTCAAGTTGCCATGAATTAATTAATGAAAAGCTGCCGAGTGTGATCTGGGTCACTGCTATGCCTAGCAGCGAGCCATTTTGTTTCCTAAGGAGTTTCCCCTGAAAAAGGGGAAAAGCGTTTTAAAGCAGGACCTGAGGCTGACAATGAGGTTTCAAACTGCGCCAGCACATGGTCTGGGGTTGCAGCAGTCTAGACAGCGGCCGCCACTTCTTGCGAGGTTGGCTGGAAAGCACCGTGCCCTCAAACCAGAGCGAGCCACCAGCCGTCAACAATTTGACTTTTTTTTTTTTTTTTTGGTCCTATTACCCGAGGAAATATTTTAGAACAACAAAATTTACCCAGGTCTAACAAATCACTTACCTTGAGCGCCATTTGTCAGCTCCTTTGTTGTTTGCCTGCTTTACTAATCACCTGTTCTCAATTAGGTGATGGAGCTGGTGGGGCAAGCTCGGTGGTGGGGTAAACCCAGTGGTGGGGTAAACTCGGTGGTGGGGTAAACTCGGTGGTGGGGTAAGATCAGTGATGGGGTAAGCTCAGTGGAGGGGTAAGCTCAGCAGCTCCAGTCACAGCCTGGTGGGACCGCTGGCAATGGGGCAGACAATGACTACCCCAAGCTCAACGGGGCCGATGGCTCCATGTCCTCTGTTATTTCATCCCCGGATTGCAGGCAGGGATTGGAAATGCTGATTGAATATTTCGTTAGTCTCCTTGTATTGCTTTTTTTATTTTTTTTTCATTGCTGCTGAGTGCAGGCGGATGGAGAGGGTAAACTGGAGAGGAGACGGTTCTGGTCATTTCCATATTCTTGAAGGTGAAACTAGTCAGGAGGTCGATAAGTTTTCAGGAAAAGGGCTCCACTGAGACACACACACAGACACACACAGACACAGACACACACACACTCTTAGCTATTTGACAGCACATTTCAAAGCTTTTCAGCTCATTAGCGAGAAGATGACTATGCTGGTATCTGCAAGATTAGTCAATACTGATCTTCCATCACTTTAAAATCTCATTTCATGTTACTGTTTAGCAAAAATCCATAGAAATCACTTGCAGTGGTAGTACGGTACCTTCCCTACAGTTTTTCTGCAGTAATTCTCCGTTTTTGAGGATACTTCCGCTTGTTTTTAGGATACATTCCAGCATGATAACATTTCTTTCTTTGCACTCTTGAGGTCATGGAGATGGAACTTCAGGCATTCAGCAGCCCAATTTCAACCCTGGTCAGGCTTGTTCATGGAGTAAATGAGAAGAGGAGATTTTCCTCCCCGCAGAGTCCGTACGGAGGCAGGGAACCGGGAGCGTGCAGCTGTGGGCAGGGCTGTGAGCGACTGGAAATTCAACGCTCACATTTATCTTGCCGCGGAACGGAGTCGCTCAGCAACGATTTTTTTTTTCCCCACTTGCAGATGACAAGATGAGATGTGCCCATGAAATCTTCGTGCTCAAGCCTGACCCTGAATTTGTTAATAAAACATAATGTCCGGCAGTATTTACGGCAGCATAGGGGAATTAGGAAGGTAGCGAGCCTGTCCGTAGCGCCTGCTGGCAATGGTGAGCAATCCCTGGCGTAAACTGGTGCTGCTTCATTGCCTCAAGCAAAGTTTTTGTCTTTTGCCGAAGACGAACACTTGCCCTTTTATACCACAAAGAGCCTCCAGACCTGATGACGTGGTTAAATTTTGCACCCCAGCGCTGAACCTCATCTTAAAAATAAAAAATATCATAGTAGAGGGGTGAGTCGCTAGAAAAACGTGATACTTGCAGAAAATCCAGTTGATTTGGTAACAGATTAAGACTGTCTGAACGTGTGTGGTAGACGTTAGTTCCGGCTACGCAGAGCTACTATGAGTATTGCACGACATGTCTGGGAAGTTTGGGATTTCCATGCGACTCATATCTCTCCTACGGCATCGATTGATGCCGTACGAGCAATCGGCCTGACCTCACGCTGCAAAATGCTCGCTTGAGATGATGCGTTCAACTAAGCGCATCACCTTGTCGTGTCCCATTTGTGCAAACGTTGGCGGGCGCGGGGCTTTGCGAGCCTTAACGCCGGCGGTGGCTGCTGCTCTGAAAAATCAGGGCGCTCGCGAGACAGAAGGGACGATGGCTATTAGATGTCTGCCAGTATAAACGGGGTCAGGCTGCTCCGCGTTCGCTCCATGCCTGGCTGCTCCCTTCTCTTCTCTCCCAGAAACCGCTCACCCAGAGACAGGCCAGTCCCGGCAAACAGCGGCTCGCGAACCGCTCACCGCCTCAGGTACGTACTGTTTTTTTACCCAACAGTTACCAACAACAAATACATCAATAAAAAAGCACAGGCTCATTTGTGGATAACTCACAGGCAGAGAAACGCTGGCCTTACGCGGCCTGGTAAGTCGTTTGCGATGAATAATTCAAGCAGTCAAAGTGCATTTGCCAATAAAAGGGAAGGGGAAAGGAGACGAGCCAGCGGCAGCGCTGCGTCGTCAAGCCAAGATGAAAACGAAAGCAAGAAGTAGGGCGCTTTGCTGCCTTCCCTCTCTCCCCTGCGTTAATACCCAGGAAAGTTCAGGCCCTTTGGAAGCCTACGAGCTCTGCGCTCCGGCGGGAAACTCCAGAAAGAAAAGAGAGGGCACCGCGTGACTCCGTTCCTTCCCTGGGACTCTGCAGCGTGCCCAAACACATCGTTTCTGTTATCGCTCCTTTCCACTGAGGCGGTGCCCAAAGGCTCCGGTGGGGCTGGCTCACGCCGCTGAGGGGCTGAGCAGCACCTCCCCCCGAAGGTGACGGGTGACGAAGAGGACGGCGGTCTCACCAGCAACTGGTGGGACCCCTCCTCTCTGCAGCTGCCAAGTTTCGGCCCAGCAGGAGGATTATGCAAACACTGGCTGGTTTCAAACACGCTCCAGAGAAATTTGGGAGCAGCTGGTGATTAAGGGGGTGGAATTATCACAACAGGTTTCTTAGTGCCCTGCGCGACGTTATCAGCCGGGCGCAGCGCGCTGCCCGCTGGCTGGACCAGCCAAGGCTGCCCTTGGCGTCGGGGATGCTGCGCCTTTGCATCCAGCGCTGGTGGAGGTGCTGCCTCCGCTTGGAAATGGGTATTGGCGAATGCGGCTGGGCACTGCAGGGCAGCACGTCCCGCCTGCGGGCGACGCGCTGCGGAAAGCCGACAGCTTTACCGAAAAGCTTCCAGGCTTTTCTTTTCCCTCTTTTCAACCTTCGCTTGAGCTGTTATATTTAGGATAATCGGGTAATTCAGGGGACGTTTCAGATAAGTGGGAAGGGACATTTCTGCCTGCGCGTTGCATCCCAGTCTCAAAAGATGCAAAGAGTAATCTTCATGAAGCCGATGTGCTGCGCTGTCACCTTCCCCGGGACAACGTGCTTCCGCTGTCGCGGCTCACGGTGCTGCGGGCGGTGGCGGCCGGGCTGCAGGGCATATGGGGACTGTGTAACTGAGGGATGCTGCGATTTTCATCACACTTTGGAGCATGTGTGTTGAGAAGGAGGATTTCGCTCCAGGCACCTCCGCAATGGGGAGAGCGATACGGGGCAGACCTGGGTGCGGGCCGGGAGCTCGGGCAGAGCTCTCTCGGTAGCTGATGGGCTGGGGGTTTTCCCCAGCTGAGCCTCAGCCTTCTTATCTGTTCTCTGGGCACAAGGGGTATTAACCTCCTCGGGAAAGTGTTCGAGATCCACTGGGGAAATCCCCTCGATAAGACGAGAGGTCGCTATTAAAACATTTTAAATTCCTCTATGCCTGTTTTCAAACCCTGCTTTGCAACACAGCGGAAAAAATCTTTATTAATGCCTCTTTATTCTCTCGGCTGCTGTGCCGCAGCCCCGGGTACTTGCTTTGATACCCTTCCCCTCGTGCTCCAGTTGTCTTCTGTAACCCACCACCACAGCTCACTGTTGCCTATGTACTCCGTGGGCCACCTCACCATACGGATGTCGTAATTTTTCCGAGATGATCCTTGCTCCAGAACAAAATAGCGCTTGGGAAAAGACCTCTTCTCCTCCAGTTCTCACCCTGATGCCCGGCAATGGCTGGACCGATTCTGTTCACCTTCCCCAGGGCAGAAACTCCTTTGCTGTGTCTTACCGCCCCGTTCCCGACCGCTGCAGCCCCTCTCACAGCCGATGGGGCGTTTCAGCGCAGGCGATCTCAGCCGGGTGGTAATATCGACGGCTGACCATTTCGGGCAGAGGATGCTTATATGTCTGTCCAATGAGTAATGCACTGTGTGCACAGCGGGGTGTGTTAATTCTTTATTTTACGAGGGCTGGCAGCGTTTGCTGACTTCCTCTCCTGCGGAGATGAGAGTGGAAGCACCGTGCCTCCTCACCAGAGCCGGCCTCCGACCATCTCCGCTGTTTGTTATTCCCTCACCAGAGACCGAGACCGACGGTGGTTATTATGTTATTCAAAGGAAGGAGACAGAAATTGCATTAAACAGAACGCGGCGAAGCAGTTCAACAAGGGGCGGCTTTCTTCAAACGCATCTTAAACCTCTTAGTGAGCTGCCGGGATGCCTAAAATGCTTCTGAATTTGCCGTAGGTATTCCTTTTCTTCCGGGAGCCAGCCTTTTTCCTCGCAGGGCATAGAGATTGAAAGCACTTAAGAGCAACGAAAGGAGGCCGGTGCATTTGGTGACCGAACGCAGGTTGCTGCTGTAAGAGCCCGAAATAACAAACCACTTTTGAAACAGGATCGCGGTCAGAGGCAAGGAAAAGGGCAGCGGCCTTGCGTGCTACACCAGGCTGTCACTTTAGCCCCCTCCAGGAGATGGGCAGCACGTCCTGGTTTATGTCTCACACCAGCCGCCTTTGGGGCCATCCCTGCCCTTGTTGCACCGGGCATGGTACCCGGCCCGGAGGACCGGGCTGCTCATCTCCCTCCACCGCAGCATCCCGTTTCCCCAGCTGCCTTTCCGCGCTGCTGGTGCTCCTTCCAGATGGATGGGGGTCAAGGTGACGTGCCGGAGAAAGGTTTCAAACCCTGTTACGGTGCGCTTGTTCTCAGTCAGGATTTAGGTACCTGGCACGCTCGTTGCTCAGCCTCTGCTTTCTCCGTCACCATTAAAATTAAGGGACCTGTGAGGGTCACAGCAAAGAGAGCATTCAGCATCTATTATACTGGCTAAGGAAGGAAACCACGGCAGGGCAGCACATTCCCTCCAGGCCTGCAAAGTCTTGTGTCCCTGTTTGCCTTTGAGACAGCCCGGCGAGGCAGACTCTTCCCACAGCATCAAATATTGCCCCAAATTGGCAGCTGAGGAGAAGCTGCCGGCCTGAGCCACTTGCCAAACCCAAGGCTGAGGACAAGGCTGCTGCGAAGAGGTCGGTTTGCACCAGGAATCGGCAGGGACAGCGCAGGACCCTCGACATCCATCCAGCACCCCGACATCATCCATCCAGCACCCTGACATCCATTCAGCACCATGACATCCATCCAGCACCCTGACATCATCCATCCAGCACCCCAACATCATCCAGCTAGCACCCCGACATCCATCCAGCGCCCTGACATCCATCCAGCACCTCAACATCATCCATCCAGAAACCCGACATCATCCATCCAGCACCCTGACATCCATCCAGCACCCCAACATCATCCATCCAGCACCCCAACATCCATCCAGCACCCTCACATCATCCGCCCAGCAACCCGACATCCATCCAGCACCCTGACATCCATCCAGCACCCTGACATCATCTACCCAGCACCCCAACATCCATCCAGCACCCTGAAGTCTATGCAGCACCCTGACATCCATCCAGCACCCTGACATCATCTACCCAGCACCCCAACATCCATCCAGCACCCTGAAGTCTATGCAGCACCCTGACATCCATCCAGCACCCTGACATCATCTACCCAGCACCCCGACATCTATCCAGCACCCCAACATCCATCCAGCACCCTGACATCCAGCACCTTGACATCCATCCAGCACCCCGACATCATCCATCCGGCGCCCCGACATCCAGCGCTTCCCCCCAGCTGCGCACCAGTGGGACTGGCTGCGGTGGGGTGGGCTGTGGAGCTGATGTCCCACGGCTGAGCTGCTCCCAGCTCCACACCAGGACTGCGTTGCGGGACAAGGACACGGCGTTCCCCTGCTCCCAACGCCACCTCTGCTCTGCTATTTCCTTCAATTAACCCCACGGCAATTTCCCAGCTGGAAGCGGCTCCCTCACACCCAGCCCGGCACACGGTTCGCGGCGTGTTCGGGACCGCCAGCACCTCATGCTCTCCCTGGTTTCTCCTCTGAAAATTCCCAGCTTTGCAGCCCATCGAATCTGAAAAGGATGGGGTTTTACGGAGATGCCATCCTGCTCGCTGGCCCCCTCCCCACGGCCACGAGCCGCCCCGAGGGGCAGAGCCCAGTTTGTCGGAGCCGGGTGGAAAAAATGTTGAGCTGTGGGAAGCAATGATCTTTCAATAACCACTGAAAAGTGTATAGTCAGACATTTAAGAGCAACCCTGGCAGAAAAACAAAGAGAAACTCTGAGCGAACTAATCCAAAAACAACAAAAGAAGTTTTCCTTTGCCCCTCCTGGGTTAGAGCACTGCCTTTCCATAACCTCAGCCTCTCTCGCTGCCTCTTTCTCACACGCACCCCATCTACCCCTGCCCAAAAAAGGGTTCAGAAAGGAAAACAGCTCTGCAGGGGGGACCATTAATTTGCAGATTTCTCTGCAGTGCAATGCAAGAGGTGAAAGGAAGGGGGGAAAAAAGCCATGAGACGGCACACAGCATGGGGTAGGTCAGCCTGAGCAGGCGGCTGAGGGGCAGCAGAAGCAGCTGTGTGCTGCCTGCGCTGCCTGCGCTGCCTGCGCTGCCTGCAGGCAGCTCTCATGGCAGCAGAGCTGCCCTGAAGGAAAGGGGAGAGCAGCGGCGATGGCGTGTGTGGAGATCCGCAGCGGGACTGGGACAGGGATAGTCTCTTTTTCCTCACCTGGAATGCTTCTGGGCGGCGGAGGGAAGATGTGCAGCAGGAAGGGGAAACGGCTTTTCAGGGAATGGGGGAAGGAGAGGCATGTGGGGAGCCTTTGCTCAGTCCAGCTTAGTTTAGTAACTCGGTCGAGCTCAGTTTAGTAACTCAGTTGAGCTTAGTTTGGTAACTCGTCATCATAACACATCACAAACGACACAGGGCATCGCTTCATCAACAGCTTGGCTTACGCTCCCACCCTGGACTGGATGGGGTTTGGTCTCTTAAGTAAACATATTTGGCAAGTAAGGGGAGCTCGCCTCCTGTCATCCTTCCACAGAGGCATGAAAATGAGGATCCTATTTGCTTTTAGGGTTTAAAGGGTTTTTCGAAGCAAGTCCCGGGAGGGTTGTGAGGACTCCGTCCCCACGTGTGACTCCACACCCGGACCCCGAGCCTGCACCCTGGGGCCGGGGGCTGTCACCGCCGGCTCCCGATGGCGCCCGGCAGGCATTTCCAGGCAAACCCTGCCTCACTTGGAAGGTTCCTGCCTGCCTGGAGGTTATTATTTGCAACAGCGCTGGCTGCCGCCGAGCGCTGGATGCGAAAGGCAATGCCCCGGGGAGCATCCTTCCTCCGGTCCAGACAGCTGCTCTCTGCGCCGGGCTACACCCACACGTCGCCACATCTCCATCACACCAAGCGACTAACCCAGGGAGATGTCTGGCCATACCTGCGTGGAAATGCCCCCTTTTCTCCTCCGTTTAGGTGGCCCAGGAATGCGGCAGAGATCATATAGCGGCAGCGTTCACAAGGCAGTCCTGACGCCCTCGCACACATGCCTGCATCCCTCTGCTCCCGCTTTAGCAGGTCATCCGCAGCTCGCTGCCTGCAGCGGGAGGGATACAGGGGCACCATAAGCCACTCAGCTCATCCCTCGCCTGCCCAACAAAGAACAAGGAAAAAAAAAAAAAAGAAATTATTTGCCGTTTAAACCGACAACATTCACTCGATTTGCAGGGTTAGGGAAATTCTGGATTTTTATCAAAATCTTTTGACGTCTGGCCAAATGAACATGGTCACGTCGGAGCAAATCTGAAGATTTTAGAGAAAACAGAAAACAGATTTTTAGCATCCCTTGCAATTGCATTTCTGAATTTTGAAAAATGCTGACCAGTTTATTCTAATTTTATTTAAAAAAAAAAAAAAAGGCAAAGAATAATTACATATGAAAAAATAAGTTTCCTGGAATATTTTGAATCACTGTGGAAGTTTCTAGTTTCAAAAGCTCTGGAAGAGATGAATTCCTTTGCTCTTCACAGCAGCAGGCGGCACAGCTCGTGGCCGGGGAGCCGCGGCCAGGGCAGGATTTGTCCCTCCGGGCAGCCGGTGGCGCGGCTGAGCTCCGCAGCCCCGGCTGCAGGGACCCGCATGCCTCAGCAGCAGATCCACAACCAACTAATAATCATTTCTGCGTTAGTCTATGATGGATATTGTCGTATTTTTGCGCTGCACATTTCTGCCCTCTTTCAGGCAGCAAAGCCGACGTTGTATAAATTAGAGGGAGGTGAAGCGCAGGAGAAGAGCACATTTCCACACAGACTTCTCCGCGGTTAGGGAAAGGATGGTGCTGTCCGGTGTCTCTGCGTGTTTATCAGCTCCTGTCCCTTCCCCAGCTTCTTTTGTGGTCGTTATTTCTGCGTGTTATCTCCTGGTGCCGTTTGTGGGGCTGGGTTTCCCTGCCGGGTGGGAGCGGGCATCCCGTGTGCTCCTGCCAACCCCTTTCCCACTGGTGGGAGCACTGGTGGCTCCCGGCAGCCCTGGGGGTACGTCTCTTATGAAACAGTACAGAAATAGTCAGCAGGCCGCTCAAATAACCCACTGCTCTTTCTTCGGATATACGGGGGACCTGGACCGGTTTGGGAGGAAGAGATCCTCCTGCGAACCACCTCCCTTCCCAAAAACGGCTCCTTCGAATGACTTCCCGAAATAGCCGCACGGCTCCAGGAAAAGCTCCAGAAATCCGAATTAAGAGCGGCTTTGCTCCGCAGTCAAGACTTCAAACGCCGCTATTTAGTAGCCTTCTGCAATAGGGTATTTCAGCGGCGCTTTGCACAATAGCAGTAATAGGGAGCAATCTCGCAGGCACAGCTGGGCTGAATAACTGCGGGTATGAAACATAAACAGAGTTCTTGGGTCTGGTGCATACATCCCGCTGCTCCGGGTGATTTCTATACACAGAACACAGCGAGCATCAATTGACAACTCATAAACTATTGAAAAGGGATGCTGGGTTATTTCTGGGGCTATTTCTGTATCCGAATGTGTGCACCGTCCGGGGAAAATGGGAAGGAGTAGTTTTAGTTTTAAGCTTAGCTTTAGAGAGTGGAAGGATTTAGACAGCTAAGTACATTTAAAAATACCTTGGCCTGTACTTTCTTTTCTTTTTCTGGAACACCTATTAAGTAGAAACTTAATGTGTTAATGCAAACGCACAAACAGCCCAAGGCCAGAAATGCTCAGTGAATTCTTTCTTAAGAGGGAGAAAAAAAAAAAGGGAATCTATAGCTCTGGGTTCAGGAGATCGTTATGCCTCTGCTCCTATTTCCCCACGCCCCCCAGCCCCAGCACTGGGGCTCCTGCTTGACCCATATGCACCAACCCCCCCAAAAAATTCGAGCATCGCACGCAGGGAGCTCAGCCCTGCGCCTTCCCCGACAGGAGTCAACACATGGCACGAGATCTGCCGAAGGACAGAGGGATAACAGGCTCAGTTGTCAGCCTGTCCAAAGCAGTTGTCTTCTGGATGTATTTCGGCATCTCAAATATTTTGCAAGCTGCTGTTTCATGCAACTGTCCTAAATTTTTGCAGGCAGCGCCGTGGCGGCTTCACGCCGGGTAAAGAGGTCGCATGGCGCTTCATCACGGTCACACTGAGCCTCTGCACAGGCTGAAATCCTGCGGATTTGGGGACTCTGCGCCTTCTCTTGATAATACTACTGATGCCAAAGCCAAAAAGCTACACGTGGCCGGCTACAGAGATGAGGAAAGTCAAGGGCTTCCTTCTTCTTTCATCAAGGGCTTCAAAGGTTCATCTCTTTCTTGCTTGGAACAAAGAAGGAAATATATACATTATAACCACATATATAAGTGAACTATTTTTTTTGCGATTTCCCCCTCTCTCCTCCAAAAATGGTTCTTTGCCGGTCGGGATGACCATTCTTTGATTCTTAAAAGCATGAGGGCGGGTGGTGACATGTTCAATATGCATAAAAACAATAATTTTGTTTTATATAATAAATGCAAAAAATTCTGAGGATTTTGTCCACATAAGTAAAAGCAATGCTAGATATCCATTGACCTACTGAAATCACTAGATCTACTGATACATTGGACACTATAGTTGGGAAATTAGCTATCTTTTTTAGCAACATAGGCTCCATCAAGAAATAAAAGAGGCCGTGGGAGCCTCTGATAAGGGAGAAATCCGCGTTGCAGCGGTGAAATCCCGGTACCAACATCATCTGCTTCCACATACCATGAGCGGCAAAACCAGGGAGAACATTGGAATGGCATTTAACGATACTTTTCTATGTAAGGATTCAAAAAGACAGCGCAGCAGAAAAATATGCATTTCCTTGAGACGTGCCAAAAAAGAGCGCTGTGAGTGCTGCTGGTGTGACGGTGCACGGTGCCAAGCGCCCGGCGCGGGTACCTGCCTGCGGCTCAGGGGGTGGCGGGGAACAAACCAGGGCATCTTCGATGCTCGAATTGTCTCCCTTCAAAATCAGAGTTCAGTGACTATTTTTTTTTTTTTTTTTTTGGGGCAGCTTTTTGCCTCTCACCAAACTATTCCTGCCAGCAAACTTGTTTATTTGGATATTTGTGGAAGGTGAATCATAACAAAGGAATCACAGACGCAGCTGAAACGGGCTGCCGCCCGGTCCTCGTTCTGGCAGCTCATTTTAGGAAAACGCCACTGATTTACTGCCATCGACATCCAAAATCCTACGGAGGAATCAAGCCTTTGCTTCTCAGACACACGTGTTGGATTTTTCTGGCTGTGTTGGGCATCAGGGGGGTTGTTGTCGAAACGGAACCGGTAAGTAAACAAAAGAACCGGTGTAAACAAAAGAAAGAAAACGGGAGAGAGCATCATGACTGCTGTGATAACCTTCAGCCTCAGCAGCCTGAAAGTCGGGTGGCATTTCCGCAGGACATGGGGCCAAGCAGTGCTGTTTGCCCGCCGGCTTTCCCTGTACTGCTGCGGGAGATCCGCGCCGGGTTAAAGAGGAGAAGGCAGCGCTCGGCCGCTCTCGTCCCCCAGCCCGGGGTGGGCCCTGCTGCGCCTCGGGGACGATGCTGGCTGCTGGTGGTACGCTGAGGAGCTGAGGACCGTGCGGGTTCTTGGTACTGTGGCCCACGTGCAAACAGCATCAGAGCATCACCCTAAAAAGCCCTCGAACTCGATGTCTTCACCCACCACCTGGGAGCATTGGGAGCGTAACACGGCAAAGACTGCGAGGAGCTCATCGGCTGTGGTGCCTCTATTTCTGTCCCAAAAGCCAACCTCCAATACTATCATAGAATAGTTTAGGTTGGAAGGGACCTTAAAGACCATCCAGTCCCACCCCCTGCCCTGGGCAGGGCCACCTCCCCCCAGCCCAGGTTGCTCCAAGCCCCGTCCAACCCGGCCTTGAACACCTCCAGGGATGGGGCAGCCACAGCTTCTCGGGGCACCCTGCGCCAGGGGCTCACCACCCTCACCACCCCTAATATCATTAGATATTTCTTCCTAATATCTAATGTAAAGATCCAGCTTAAACAGCAGAGAGTGCCTCCTTATTTAGCTCATCCCTGCGTATTATTTTGGGACTCAGACATCTTATTTATGACAGGAGCCACGGTCACCGCGTAGCACCTTCTGCAGAGCTTCGGAGGGGACGTGGCAGGAGAAGCTTCCCAGACTGCACAAGGGGAACCTGGGTGGCAGCGCCCGGGTTGTGTCCCAGGTTTGTGCATGTAAGGGATTTTGGGGGGAAGGTTCTCCAGCAGCAGTAGGGGAGTGTGGGAGCTCCCCACCACCGGGCAGCCAGCCCGGGGGTTGTGCTCCCAGCACGGCTGGGTCAGACGGGGGAAGAGACAGGGGCTGCGGCGGGGGATATTTTACACGCTACAGGCTTGGGGCAGAGTGGCTGGAAAGCTGCCTGGCGGAGAAGGGCCTGGGGGGGTTGGTCAACAGCCGGCTGGATGCCCAGGTGGCCAAGAAGGCCAACAGCATCCTGGCCTGTATCAGGAACAGTGTGGCCAGCAGGGCTGGAGAAGTGATTGTCCCCATGTACTCGGCACTGGTGAGGCTGTGTCTTGAGTACTGTATTCAATTTTGGGTGCTGCAGTATAAGAAGGATATTGAGGGGCTGGAGTGTGTCCAGAGAAGGGCAACAGAGCTGTGAGGGGTCTGGAGCACACGTCTCATGAGGAGCGGCTGAGGGACCTGGGGGTGCTCAGCCTGGAGAAAAGGGGGCTGAGGGGAGACCTTCTCGCTCTCTACAGCGCCCTGAAAGGAGGGGGTAGCGAGGGGGGGCTGGTCTCTGCTCCCAAGGAACAGGCAATGGGACAAGAGGAAATGGCTTCGAGTTGTACCAGGGGAGGTTTAGGTTAGACATTAGGAGAAACTTCTACACTGCAAAGGGTTAGCAGAGACTGGCACAGGCTGCCCAGGGAAGGGCTTGATTTGCCATCCTTGGATGTATTTAAAAGCCATCTGGATATGGTACTCAGGGACATGGTTTAGAACTGGGCCCAGTAGAGATAGATAATGGTTGGACTTGATGATCTTAAAGGTCTTTTCCAGCCATAACAATTCTATGAATCTGTGATTTCTCCTCTCTGCCACTTTGGTCCCTCCCGGCAGGAGTTTCTCCTCCTACTGAATGGTGTTGCTGAGGCTGAAAGATAACATTTCAAAGAACTTCTGGTGTTTAGCACCCGACAACTTAAAATCTTATCAGGATCGAAACGCCTCTGATACAAAAAGCCATTACAAAGGAGTTTTTCTTTGAAGGGCTTGACTTCCTTTGCTCTGCAGCCGATAAAGGTAAAGTCCAAACCCGAAACTCTCGCACTAGCTGAGGGACGCTCTTTTCGCTATTGCTGACACCGCTTTTCTAATGCATCTGAAGCTTTGCTGTGGGGGTAGGTGGTAACTCCGAAAAATGAGCCACCGTCACTTCTGCCATGGCTGGGTGGGACAGGATCTTTCCTGAGTGGTCCCCACCGGGCAGCAGGGTCCTGGGGACACAGGGCTGGCAGGGGCGATGCCTCTGGGCAGGGAAACGGAAAATACGTGTTGTGCCAGGATGTGCCGTGCCGGAGCCCAGCAGAGCAGCCCCTGGGCACGGCCACGTTCGCTCTTCTCAGCTGTACTCTGGGTAATCAGCTCCTGAAAAGAAAAACTGCTCTCCAAAACTCGTCATAACCAACCTCCCTCCCTCCCCACCCCCCAAGTCAGTTGTTTGCTTCATGCTTTAGCTGTTGGAAAAGCTTCAGAACAGGGGGCAAAGTACCCTACACTGAGGTCCAAATGCTCCTGTACAGGGAACATGCAAAACACCGCTACAAAGTCCGCAGGCTTTGAGAGGTGTCCTGGCTGGGAGGTGGGAAGACAAAGTGCTGTACATCCCACCCCACTGCCACCCTCGGGCTGAGCCGCTCCTGCCTTCGCCAGTGCTAAGGGACAAGTCCCTTAGGGAGGTGATTCTGCACCCCTACTCTGCTCTGGTGAGACCCCACCGGAATACTGTGTCCAGCTCTGGAGCCCCCAACAGCAGAAGGACAGGGAGCTGTTGGAGCGGGGCCAGAGGAGGCCCCGGAGATGCTGGGAGGGCTGGAGCCCCTCTGCTGGGAGGAGAGGCTGAGAGATTTGGGGGTGTTCAGCCTGGAGAAGAGAAGGCTCCGGAGAGACCTCAGAGCCCCTTCCAGTGCCTAAAGGGGCTCCAGGAGAGCTGGGGAGGGACTTTGTACAAGGGCATGGAGTGATAGGACGAGGGGGAATGGGTTCAAACTGGAAGAGGGGAGATTTAGATTAGATATTGGGAAGAAATGTTTCCCTCTGAGGGCGGTGAGCCCCTGGCGCAGGGTGCCCCGAGAAGCTGTGGCTGCCCCATCCCTGGAGGTGTTCAAGGCCAGGTTGGACGGGGCTTGGAGCAACCTGGGCTGGGGGGAGGTGGCCCTGCCCAGGGCAGGAGGGTGGAACTAGATGAACTTTAAGGTCCCTTCCAACCCAAACCATTCTATGATTCTATGAAGCCCCACACAAACACTCAGAAGGAGATTTGGCCCCAAAAGTTGTGTCTGGCACCATTCTGCCCCCAAAAACATAGAAGCCAAAACCCACAGGCCCCCCTGCTCGGCAGCACCCTTGGCTCCCCCTGGTCCCGGCAGCCGCTGAGCTGCTGAGCCTGGCTTGCTCCATGGCAAGGTGGTTCCGTTTGCTCATCACCGCCTCCAGCACTGGATACTCCATCAACTAAGCTGGAGAGGGCTTATCGGGTCCGAGGCAGATGCCCGGCTCAAGGGCTGATGGACTATGGCACCCACTGCTGTTTGCAGTCGGGTGATTATATGATCATAACAAATACGCAATTGGTTCAGTGCAGTCGGGAACCTGTTTCATCACATGCGCACCAGGGCACAGGTACAGGCTTGAGCTGCCTCCTTCTTCTTCATCTCTTTAACGATTTTCTCTCCTGCCGGATCGCCCCTGAGCTGCTGCCCCTGAGTAGTGCACACATCTCCCCTTTACGAAATGAATGCACAAAGGCATTTGGGGAGAACTGAAATGACTCATGATTTCGACAACAGAGACAGCTGAAAAATATGTTTGTTTCAACATATTCTATTTTCCCCTCTGTTTCACCTTAGGATGCCTGTAACTATTTGAATTTCCAATGGAAGATTTTTAAATGCATTTTTTCCATTACAAGTGACCTTAAGTATAAGGGGAGTTAAATATAGGGTTTGGAAACCCAGCTGTGTTCAGGTTGAACTAAGGGCTTTTGATTGCTCAAGATTAAATATTTTTCTCCTCCCCGTCTTGCTCACCCAGACCTGTTCTTTTTTTGGGCTGTTTTGACCTCTGCGCTGACAAGCGCTCCCGCTCCTGTGCCTGCTGGAGGGTAGCGGTAACACCAGTGCTGGGGGTGTACCTCGTAGCACGTTTCTTGTTTCTCCCCCCGGAGTTCTCATTTGCCTTGAGCTCTTCGAATTTGAAGTCTTCATCTCTGCTTTCCGACACGTTTTCTCCTCCGCCAGCTGAGAACGGGTCTGTTCAGCGCTGCGACGCGGCGGCAGCCACGCTGAGCCCTGCGGGTGAGGGCTGCGGCAGAGCAGGCTCACGGAGACGCAGAAACCTTCTGTGCCCCTGCGTGCCAGCATCCAGGTTTCTCTTATGAGAAAGGAAGGGTGCTTACGCTGTCCCTCAGTGGGATTTTTCATTTGTGAAAGAGCCGGTCTGGCCTCAACAGGGCTTCTTGCACATCTCGCTTTGGGCAGAGCCAAGGCCATGGACCTGCCTTACCCTTCATACCTCTCTTGGGAGTAGTCCTGTGGCAGACAGGGACACAGCCCTCTTTCATTGTGAGTTTTATATCGTCTGTTCATCCGCTCTGTCAGAGCAACCTCTGCTGTCAACCTGACTGGGTGGGCAGCAGAAGAAGCATCCCCCATCCTGATCCCATCCCCATCCCATCCCATTCCATCCCCATCCCATCCCATTCCATCCCCATCCCCATCCCATTCCATCCCCATCCCCATCCCCATCCCATTCCATCCCCATCCCCATCCCCATCCCCATCCCCATCCCCATCCCCATCCCCATCCCCATCCCATCGCCATCACATTGCCATCCCCATCCCATCCCATCCCATCCCATCCCATCCCATCCCATCCCATCCCCATCCCCAACCCCATCCCCATCCCCATGCCCATCCCCATCGCCATCGCCATCGCCATCCCCATCCCCATCCCCATCCCATCCCATCCCATCCCATCCCATCCCATCCCATCCCCATCCATGTCCCCATCCCATTGCCATCCCCATCCCCATCCCCATCCCCATCCCCATCCCCATCCCATCGCCATCCCATCGCCATCCCCATCCCATCCCATCCCATCCCATCCCATCCCATCCCATCCCATCCCATCCCATCCCATCCCATCCCCATCCCATCCCATCCCATCCCATCCCATCCCCATCCATGTCCCCATCCCATTGCCATCCCCATCCCATTCCCATCACCATCCCCATCCCCATCCCCATCCTCTGACATGGAGGGGCAGCACGGGAGCAGTTCCCGCTGTCACCTCCAGCCGAGCGTGTGGCTGCCTCGCCACGCTGACGCTGCAGGGGTGGCTGTCCCTTGCCACGTTGCAGGTTAACTGTCACTGCTGAAATCATCCTTACTTTGCGATACATGAGTGTTCAGAGTATTTTGAGCGTGGCAAAGCATTTCGGGGATTCATCGCGGCACAGTAAGATCCCTTGTTTTGTGGTTCCTTCGCTTTCTGCACTGTGTTTCACACGGATCCCCAACGCTGTTTGCTTTAGGATGGGTGTTTATCACCCACTCGAAGCCTGTCTCCCGCTCATCGGGGACAGCCACTCTAGCCAGACCAGCAGTTCGATGTGTGGAAGTTTCAACGTCTGCATGAGCGGCTTGTCTAATTCTCCTTCCCAATCCCCCAGCATGGAGTATGGCCATCCCTGACCCTCCTGCCGGCGCCTGCGGAGGGTACAGAAATGTCACAGGAGAGAGTCCTCCTTGACAAACCCGTAAACACGGGCAGCTTTACGGGAAGGCTGGCGTATTATACGTGCCGCAGATAACCGCCCTGCTAGGAGAGAGATAGCACAGACAATAAAATTCAAACCGAGTGTTTGCCCAGCGGCCCGTGAACTCGCGGCGGGCTGCCGGAGGGAGCAGGGAGCAGCCCGTACCAGCTGCCGCACGGTCAAGGCCAGAGATGCTGTAAAGGAGAACTCGGGCACGATCTGCTGACGGCCGTGACACCGTTGGGCAGATCTGTGTTTGTGGTCCCGTAGAGAGGACTGCAGCCCTCTGCTCCCATCCGTCCTGCTAAAACAGGCCACGGACCGACCGCGTGTGACTCCCCCCTCTGCCTGTTTTCTTCCACACCGAGCGTTTTACCAGGAAAAGGGAAGGGAAAGCAGAGGCAGGCGCCGGCGGGAGCGTGGACCGTCCCCAGCTGAACCGTGTGGTTCGGACAGCCAGCGAGGAAACGCTCCGCTGCAGCACGATGTGCCACTGAATAAATTATACTTTTAATAATAATAATGAGGCCGAAAATCAGTTTTGCACGCACGTGAGTGTGCGAGAGTGCCACCAGGAGCTGCCCCCACACACACAACAGGTGATCCCATAAGCTGCCCACAGCGCAGGCAGCTGCCTGCACCGGGGGCTCAACCCCCACAGCCTCTTGTTTTAGCAGTTGTGTCCTCCTAATCCCCCCACGTGCTGTGGCTCCCTTGGCATGCCCAGCGCTCCCGGCGAGGGCTGTGGCTCTGCGTGGCGGGAGCAGCTGGGGCAGGGTGGCCTCCAAGAAGTCTTTATTTTCATGCTGATAAAGATCAAAGTTTTGCTCTTGGCTTGAAGGCGGTTCCCGGTTGGGGAAGAGGGCCGGCTTGGGAACCCAGTTGTCCATCCCCAGGGTGAGGGCAGCTGCCGCGGCAATAAGGCGAGACTGCACGTGACGCCGAGGGCAAGGCGCAAAGGGCGGTTTGGGACAGAGGGACTGATGGCCTCCGGTGAATCTCTGTCCAGAAGGTAAAGATGTCACTAAAGGTCGTTCAGATCACAGCGTGTGTGTCACCCAAGGGCTTGTCTGCAGAAAACAGGGGTTTGCATTGCCATAGAATCATAGGATTGTCTAGGTTGGAAGGGACCTTTAAGGTCATCAAGTCCAACCATCAACCCAACACTGCCCAAACCCACCACTAACCCACGTCCTTCAGCACCACATCTGCCCGTCTGTTAAGCACCTCCAGGGATGGCGACTCCACCACTGCCCTGGGCAGCCTGTGCCAGTGCTGGACATCCCTTTTGGTGAAGAATTTTTTTCCTAATCTCCATCCTAAACCTCCCCTGGCGCAACTCGGGGCCATCCTGTATCCCTGGGTGAGACCGCTACTGCCTCCATAATCACGGCTCCAAGAAATCCTGTGGACGGACCCGCACCCCACTGTGCACATGGGCACCGCACAGGATACTCTTTATCCCAAAGCATCTAAATACTCCGAACAAAGAGTGGTGAGGGAGGGAAGGGCCCTCTGGAGCTCCCCAGTGCCACCCCCCGCCAGAGCAGGGGCACCTCCAGCAGTGGCACAGGACACGTCCGGGCGGGTTTGGAATGGCTCCAGAGAGGGAGACTCCCCCCCTCTCTGGGCAGCTGTGCCAGTGCTCTGCCGCCCCCACAGGAGAGAAGTCCCTCCTCAGGTTGGGATGGAACTGCCTATATTCAAATTTGCGAGTGATGTTGCTTTAAAATGTTGCACTTGAACGTGTTGTTAGAATTTGTATTCCCCGGGATCTGGGGGCAATTTGCTGAGTTCGACCTGACTCTGCACACTTTCTGGCACTCACCAGACCTGACCTTTTGGGGGAAGTTTACTATCCACCCTACACTTAGAATCAGCTTGTGTGAGAAGGGCCGGTCTGATGCTGCCTGTGGTTGAGTAGGAGCCCGGAGACAATCACAGGGCAAAGCAGAAGGGTGAACCAGGACCCGTGGGGCTGCGAAACAGAACCACAACTCTACACCTGTGTTGGGTTTGTGTGGCAAGGTTTCGGTAGCGGGGAGGCCACAGCGGCAGCTTCTGTGAGAAGCTGATAGAAGCTGCCCCCACGTCTGATAGAGCCAATGCCAGCCGGCTCCAAGACGGACCCACCGCTGGCCAAGACTGAGCCCATCAGTGATGGTGGTAGCACCTCTGGGATAACTTATTTAAGGGGAAAAACCTGCAGCAGAACAATAGCAGTGGAGAGAGAGGAGTGGGAATATGCGAAAGCAACAACTCTGTAGACACCCAGGTCAGCGAAGGAGGGGGAGGAGGTGCTCCAGGCACTGGAGCAAAGATTCCCCTGCAGCCTGTGGGGAAGACCGTGGTGAGGCAGGCTGCCCTCCTGCAGCCCATGGAGGTCCACAGTGGAGAAGATATCCTCCTGAAGCCCATGGAGGACCCCACACTGGAGCAAGTGGATGCCCAAAGGGGCCTGTGACCCCATGGGAAGCCCACACTGGAGCAGGCTCCTGGCAGGACCTGTGGCCCTGTGGAGAGAGGAGCCCATGCTGGGGCAGGTTTGCTGGCAGGATGGGGTCGTCCCCCCCATGGGGGACCCAGGCTGGAGCAGTCTGTTCCTGAAGGGCTGCACTCCGTGAAGGGACCCGCACTGGAGCAGTTTGTGGAGAACTGTCTCCCATGGGAGGGACCTCACGCTGGAGCAGAGGCAGAGCATGAGGAGTCCTCCCCATGAGAAGGAAGGAGGGGCAGAGACACCATGCGATGGACTGACCACAACCCCCATTCCCCGTCCTCCTGCCCCACATAGCGGGGGGGAGGGAGAGAAACGGGGAGTGAAGTTGAGCCCAGGAAGGAGGAAGGGGTGGGGGCAAGGTGTTCTAAGATTTAGTTTTTATTTCTCATCACCCTACTCTGATTTGATTGGTAATAAATTAAACTAATTTCCCCCAGTCGAGCCTGTTTTGCCCGTGATGGTAATGGGTGAGTGATGTCCCTGCCCTCATCTCCACCCACGAACCTTTGGTTATATTTTCCCTCCCCGGTCCAGCTGAGGAGGGGGGCGATGGAGCAGCTTTGGTGGGTAGCGGGTGCCCAGCCAGGGTCAACCCACCGTAACACCTCGGCTCAGAGGAGTCAGCATCCCTTTTCGCAGCAAGTCAGTAAGCGTGAGCAGAACCTCGGGGCTCACAGCAGCCGCCTGAGCGCGGGGCCTCAGTGGTGAAACAAGACGTCAGGAGGGTGCAGCTGAGAGACAGGGATGTAGCTGTAGCTGAGGGATGCATCTGCCAGCGTTGGGTACCACAACCCCGTTGGCAGAGCAGGTCAGGATCAACGGGATGGTGGGGAACCAACGTCGCCCGGGAACTCATCAGGACCTTTCACACCATGTGATTTCCAACTCTATGTAAGACGGCTCTTTCAACAGAATCTTCCAATAATTGCATTAATGAAGAAATGAAACCCGCAGTGAACGCAGGCCTTTAAAATAACCTGTAAAGACGTCCGGATTTCCCAAGCTGCCTTCATGGGCAGCTGGCCTGACAAATCCATCAGACAAATACTGCGTTTCAAAAGATAAAGCAAGTATTGGCTACTTAGCAGCTTTGTGACCGAGAAAGCTACCCCGGATTTTCGTCCAGTGCCAATTTGACGGACCATAAGCATATAATGATTGGAAAAGCCTCTTTTTGCAGATCAGGAGGGGATTTTTAGTGGCTGAAAAATGGGTTTATGTGTTAATGCCTTTGGCAGTGCTTCATTCTCAAATTTCTTATGAGATACATGTGTGAACACAAATCTAAGTCAATTGTAAAAATATTTGGGGCAACGTCAAACCTAAGGCCAAATGTTGCTCACCCTGATTCTGGAAGGAAAGCCTTTTATTCATGCCTTTCACACCACTTGAAGTTGGTCTGGATAGGAACACCAAAAATATGGAAAGTGAGGACAGATAATGCTAAAACAGCAACAAAAAGTGTAGGAAGAGATCAAAACTCTTCACACTGCAGAGTTTAAACATGAGATGTGATCTCTGTGGGCCAGATAAGTGTTACTCCATCCATCAGAGGAGCTTCTTACTCGGTCTGGGGCATCTGGTGCTGGTCGCTCTTAACACTGTGTTTTGTCTCCATCTGGAGCGCAGGAGATGCTGAAGTCGGGAGAGCTGTCACCGCAGACACCCCCTGCCCGAGCCAGCTCCGGTGCCTGGAGGTGGCTGGTGAGCACGTGGACGCCTCTCCTGCAAGCGTGGCCCTTGGAAGCGTCTTGGGCCAT
This sequence comes from Vanellus vanellus, assembly GCF_965231255.1. NCBI lineage: Eukaryota > Metazoa > Chordata > Aves > Charadriiformes > Charadriidae > Vanellus > Vanellus vanellus. Next base: position 23,613,751 of record NC_138915.1, on the reverse strand, counting down.
CCGCCCCTCTTCAAAAAAGCTGCATCTCCAAAGAAATGCAGCTTTGGGCTCTTCCATTGGAGTGGCTGCAGGGGCAGGGACACAAAAAAGGTGCAGAGATCCAGTCCTTAAACCTGGGCATGATATAGCACCTAAGGCTGTATATATATATGTGTATATATATATATGTATGTATATATATGTATATATATGCTCTGGGGAATATCCTTGGCTGGTCGAGGCTGGGAGCAGGGACGCACAGCACCCTTCTGAGAGCCAGTTTGCCCTTTCTGCAGAGGTCAGTATGGCCAAGGCCTGGTTATCTCGGGTACCTTCTGCACATGGGAGCTCAGCACCTCTCACTGGGTAGGATCTGCCACCCTTAAAAGACCTTCAGCACCCGCTGCAGAAGCAGGAGGACGTGGAGTGCCCTTGCTTGAGGACAACAGAGCCCGTTTTCTAATTCTGCCTGTGCCCAGCCCACTAGAGAACTTCTCTTTTTTCCACAAGAGTATTATTTTCTTCTGTTTTTAAGCCACGTTGCAGCTATGAATACCCTCCCGTCTCGCACGTCCCTATCAGCTCTAACAAAGAGAGCGAGATGGGCTTCTGGGAGGAATTCCTTTCTGGAGCTGATGCTGAGAAACACATTTTATGAGCTGTTTACTGTCCTTTTCCAGTAAATGACTTTTTTTTTTTTTTTTTTTTTCTTTTTATAGAGCACGTTGGTCAAAACCTGCAGACTCTTCTCAGGCTGGAATGTGAAATGCCAGGACAGCGGCCAGATGAATGCTGCTGTGGTGGAAGCTACGTGAGTGCAGAAGATGAGGATTCTGCTCACCCATCTTAATTGGTACAAAGGCTCTTCAATGGCGGTGAAAGCGAACATCCGTGCCAAACACGTTTCGCTATGAATTCATAAAGAATTGCCTGGCCAAATGAATTTTTAACTTTACGCAGCTTATTCGTCGCTGAGCGCTCTCCCCACAGCCAGGACAAGGTGCAATCCTGCTCTGGGCGAAGACGGTTTTGTTTTTTTTTTGGCGGGCACAGCCTGGCATAGGCTGTCCCAAAGCTGCCACCCTCCTCGGCGGCGTTGTGGAAGAGCTGTCTGCTCTCAGACCTGGCGACCGCTTTTCGAGAAGGGTTTTACGTTTTCTGAGGGGGTTGTCATCACACTAGAGCTGTCGGTTCGTCCTCTTCTCCTCCCACCTAGGGAACATTAAACGTTAGCTGCGGACTACTGGCTGAAGAGGACACATATGGAAAAGACTTTCTGCACTACTGGAAATAAGTGTGGTAATGATTCCAGAACGCAGACCGGAGGGGAAACGAGCTGGGCTTTTGCCACATGAAGGCCAATCATTTTACAACACGGAAATGCAGCTTTCTTGTTCGTTTTGAAGAAAATGTTCCTTGTTTTTAAAATGAAGCTTGCTGGAGTTTTGATGCTGATTAGTCATCATCCCAAACGAGGTCTTCAGTGGGTTCCCAACCTGCAGCCCAATGCAAATTATTTCAGCAGCTGACAGTCACACACTGCAACGACCCAGCTACCTAATAACCTTGCCTAGAGTCAGGCACCAAGAGAAAAAAAGATTAATTTTAACACGTCTAGATCAGCAAAAACTAGAACAGCAAGAGCTGAGCGCAGGGAGTAGAGCGGTGGGGTCAGGAAGGAGAAAGCATCGCTGCGAGCCGGATCCGGCACTGCGCACGCTGCTGCCCTGAGGACCCATCCCCGCTGCTGTGCCCGGGGAGATGGAGCTGAGCACCACGTCTGGGGCAGGGGGAGGGGGGGTGATGAGGCCAACCCCATGGCACCCACAGCCTGCAGCCGCTCCGGGTGCCGCAGCTGCAGCCCGTGTGCTGCTTGGGGTCCTGCACGAGTGGGAAAGGAGAGAAATCCCAGGGCGATTGGCATGGCGAGGTGCTTTCCTGCAACAAACAGGGACAGCAATGGCAGGAGATACGGCTGGAAGGGCCTTGGAGAGGGTAGCTGGTCTGTCCCATGCCCCACAGCAGGATGACCTGAACCTGAACCACCCTACAGTCATTTGTGCTTGCCCTGCCTCTGCAGTTCCTCGTGTTCTTCTCATCCATCACAAGGAGTTCCTCTGCTCTCTGCCCTGTCCCGCACATCAATCACTGCAAAACTCACACTATTTTCAGCCAGTTCTCTCTTTCATAGTGTGATAGAATGGTTTGGGTTGGAAGGGACCTTGAAGACCATCCAACCCAGGTTGCTCCAAGCCCCGTCCAACCTGGCCTTGAACACCTCCAGGGATGGGGCAGCTACAGCTTCTCGGGGCAACCTGCCCCAGGGGCTCACCGCCCGCACAGTAGAGGATTTCTTCCTAATATCTCATCTAAATCTCCCCCATTCCAATTTGAAGCCACTCCCCCTCCTCCTACCACTACATCGCTTTCCTGCTGCGATAAAGCTCAGGGAATGCAAAGCAGCGGTATGTAAATGTTGGCTGATGCGGTGGCGCGGGTCGATGCAGCCCACCTGCGCTGGGCAGGGGACACCCACCGGAGCCTCCCTGGGCTGGCGCGGGGGGATCAGCCCTCCCCCAGCAGCGCTCGGCCGCCAGGAGATGCCGTTCGGCCCGGGAGGGCGAAGCGGCTTCCTCGGATCTTGCGGTGGTGCAAGCCTGGATGGTCAGGGACGCATCGCCCAATCTCCCCTCTGCGGGACATGGCAGGAGGCAATAAACCCTTGTGGTTACGGGACCTGTAAGAGGAACTTCTCCGCTCGTCTTTGCCCTGGCGGGCGCACTGGGTTTCGTGGGTGCTGCGCCCAACGGGAGGTACCCGGGGGGTTTCGCTGGTCTCCCAGCTGGGAATGGTCCCCCACCACAGCCCGGCTGCTGGACCGCGAAGCAGCTTCTGCACCGGCCAGGGCGCAAAGGAACCAGAGTGTGTCACAGGTACACTTCAACACACGGTCCTGTAGCGCCTGCGCAAACACGCGTATGGCTGCATAGAGAGATACGCATTTAAGCATAACCTATTTTTTCCCCCTTGGTAAACATCCTTATCCAAAATCAGCTTATGGGAATTCTGTGAGTCTTATCTTGTTCTGCAATTTTCCTGCTTTGCACGGTCACGGATAGTTCCCTATTTATTAGCACTGGCGCATGTCCACGCCGTCTCCCAAGCCCTGGGCTTGCAGGAATGTAGCCGGCCCTGCTCCGCTGCCGTGGGACGGATGAGGTTTGTATGAGCTGGGGGGAAACCTGTGCCAGCACAAGCCAAACGGAGGAGGAGGGAAAAGGTAGAGGGGCAAAAAAGTAAGAAAAGTAAGAAAAGAGAGAAGAAAGTTCAGGGAATATGAGAACAAAATATTCACAAATGTGTTATGGACTAGAAAGACAAAAAAAAAGTTGAAGAGGGCTGGAGTACCTCTCTTATGAGGACAGGCTGAAAGTTGGGGGGGTTCAGCCTGGAGAAGAGAAGGCTCCGGGGAGACCTCAGAGCCCCTTCCAGTCCCTAAAGGGGCTCCAGGAGAGCTGGGGAGGGACTCTGGATCAGGGAGGGGAGCAATGGAATGAGGGGTGAAGGTTTTACACTGAAAGAAGGGAGATTTAGATGAGATATTGGGAAGAACCTCTTGACTGTGCGGGCAGTGAGCCCCTGGCGCAGGGTGCCCCGAGAAGCTGTGGCTGCCCCATCCCTGGAGGTGTTCAAGGCCAGGTTGGACGGGGCTTGGAGCAACCTGGGCGGGGGGGAGGTGTCCCTGCCCAGGGCAGGGGGGTGGGACTGGATGGTCTTCAAGGTCCCTTCCAAACCATTCTGTGATTCTATGATTCTACTAAATTAGTTACTAGCAAATGGGGAAATAGTGGGAACACTGGAAATGGTGTCCTTGAGCAGCAAGAACGCTTCCCCAGATATCAAGCGCAGCCTCCCGTTCTCACCCTGCACCCCACGAGTATTGCTCATTGCTGCGACGCAGGCTCTGTGTACCTCACTTCAACACGAGCTGAGCCGAAGGGAGGCAGAGCCGAGGGGAAGAGGGAAGCACGGCTGCCGCTCACGAGCCTGACCTGCATGACGGCCAGCGCTGTGCAGACCATCCTCCTCCTCAGAGCCCCCTCCGCTTTCCAGCTCTTCCCACCCCGAGCTCTCCGCACCGCGCAGAACCGCCTGCGCCCTCAGCTTTTGCGTTTCCTTGCCTCCAGTCCCGTCCCAGCGCGGAACCAACCGTGTGAAATCCCGACCCTGCTCCTCGCTTGGGGCATTTCCCCCTTCCAACCCTTCCCCACCGCTTGCTCCAGGGTGATGGTGTCCCGCTCAGAGCTCGTGGCCAGAGTTCAAGAATGAGGAGCTGCAGGCAGGACTTCAAGCCGCAGTAATAACCGGGTTACCACACACCGAAGTGTCAACCTGGATAAACGACCAAAGCGACCGGCTGTCAGCTGCACGGGCAGTGTGTTTTCCAGTTTGAAGGTAATTCTGTATGGTTCTTCTGCCCCAAACTACCTACGGCTGACCTTCTGCATCTCGTGCTCTCTGGAAACGTGATTTTCTTTGGAGACTGTTGTTTGTACCTCAGCCAGGAGAGAGGGAGTGTGGATAGGAGAAAAGGAGTGTGGATGCAGTAGCTTTTGAGAGTCTGGTCTCAATGGGTTGACAAATTAAGTAAAAAGAAAACACAAAACCACCTTCTCATTGCCGTGCTGCCTTTTTTTTTTTTTTTTTTTTTTCTTGGTCCACACTGATGGAGGAGGGAAGTTCACCCTGTTGATATTAACTGCAAATAAAGTCTCAAGTCACCCCCTCTCCCGCATGTTTCAAAGGTCAATGAGTCCTCTGGAAGCTCAGCCCATAAAACCCCTGCAGCGAAGGGCTGCACAAAGACAGGCGGTGGATAAATCCGCTTTGCCATGGCTGGGTTGGAAGCGTGGAGGTCTCCTCATGCCGCATGGGCAACTGCTGAAAAAATCCCCGAAAAACTATACCGCAGAGCAGAGGCAGCGTGGGAGCCCGGGCATCCCCTTGGCCAAGGCATGAGCTTGCCTTCCAGCAGGATAAACAGGAGGGACCGGTGGTTTCACAACCCGGTCCAGAGTCCCCCGGCGCCATGTGTTCTCCGGCAGGCAGGAGAGGCAGCCGGCAGGCAGCTTGCCTACAGCCGGGCCGGCCTGAGAGCTTCGGTGGGGTGATCTCCCTTCGCGCGAGGGGTCTCGTAGGCTTCTGCAGACCTTGAACGCGGACCCCTTACACGGGCCAACCTTGCCGTATGCGCTTACTGATATTTATTTCCCCAAAAGTTGTTTTTAAGTGAAGAAGCGCCCAGAATTATCGGAGTACATGTTTCTAGCAGGAGGTAAATGCAATTTGCGGTAGCTCAAAATATTATGCAGATTTCCATCTGCTTTCTTGCAATGGAAAAAAAAAAAATAGTTCCAGCTTATTAATCTATTCATAGCGCCGCTCGGTTGTTCTCCTTGATTGATGACAAGTGTTTTTGACGTTAATATCCTGGTTCTTAGTTTCTGTTAATGTTGTGGGAAAGTATTTGCAGAAAACAAAACAAAAGTCTAGTTGAGAACAGATGCCCTAATTCTAATGGAAGAACTTCGCACCAACCCCTTTAAAGCCCATGTCTTTATAAGCCACTTCTGAACCCGTACGCTGACCACTCCCCCAGTGTGTTTTGCAGTTTCTCTGTCTCTTTGGCATCCCGTGCCATCAGAGACATGAGTTTTTAATTCCCCCACCGGGCTCCCGCCCCTTCTTCCTGACTGCCGCCACCCCTCCCTTATGGTCTACGATGCTCGTGATCTTAAAGCAGCTGGCATATACGCAGGGTATCAGGCATGCCTGGCAAAGACGCGTGCCGTACGATGCTCCACGCCATCTCTTTGCCCCACCTCGTTTCTTGTGTACCCTTTCCAAAAGGCACCGCCTCCTCTTTAACAGAGAACGGGCTTTTTTCTTGCCAGCGATGTTGGGAGGAGCCGTCAATCAGAAATGAGTTACATTTGCAACGGAGAAGACAAGCATTACTTATCCTCCTCATCCCTCTCTATTTCATCCGAGCGCTGCCTCAGTGAGACCCTCTCGCAAGGGAAGTGACCATAATTACACGCTAAAAACACACATTATTCAATAACCCCGCCGAGAGCAAAGACGTAACTTTTATACAATGGGACAGCAGTATGGGAGATGGTATCGCTAAGCTGCCAGATAGGAAAGCTTGCATCATAACAGACATATAACTAGAATTCATTTCACTTCTGTAGGCACGGAGTCACACCCACACTGACCTGGCAGTGGCAAAGCTGGTTGAGGGCCGGTCCAGCTTCCGCCGGAGTCGGTGGCAAAGTGGGGCTGGAGGCAGGGTCGGCCCTTCGGCTGCCTGCTGGGGAGGGTTACAATAACCTGCAGTTATGGAAATCCGTGTCCTTACCGTTCAAAACGCTCAACGCAAAAATTGTGGCTCTCCAGCCAGGGCATTTTCCGACACCTGTTATATTCACCGTACTCCGCTGGAGAAGAGATTTGATGGAGCGCTGTTTAAACCCATCTTCAAAAAAAACATGGCCTATTTCCCTCCTCCTAAGTTTCTATACGCCAGTGGTTCGTGAAGCCAGTATCTTATAAACGCGCGTTTCCCACAAAAACATTTCATTACAGCTTCATTTAAAAGCCCTATTAAATAAAACTGCCCCCGGGGCAGACCAGGTTGGCAATACCCGGCGCCTGCGCTGCCCTCCCCTCTCTGCTCCCGCACGCCGGTACGCGGAAAGTCCCTCCGCGCCTATGGAGCTCCCTCTCATTTTCTGAAGAGCAATCTGCTCGTAAGGACTTCAAAAATGCCCCAAACGTCATTTCAAACACCGGCCAACGCTGATATTCCACCTCCGCCCCGTGCTTCAGTCGCCGTTTAAAATCTCCGTGGGACTTTTCATAAGGGCGCTGGTTTTCCCCGGCGACCTTCGCCCAAATTTCCCCTTTCCTCCCCCAGCTACATCACCTGCGGATGCAGTGCAAGAAGAATTCACCTGTGCGCTGTCAGGTGCTTTTGAAAAAGTTTGTTCGCTCTTTCACAAAGCAGTAATTGTGTTTATTTTTCGCGGGAAAGGGAAGCCGGTATCTGCGTTATTGAGTGTTTTTAACCACAAATCATCTCCTAAGAATGTGCGGTCGTGTGTTTTTGCAAAGAAGGCATTTGCTGGTTGCGTGTAAATGAATCTCCACCTTTTGACGTCTCACTCAGAATATAGTAATTACCTTGAGCACGCAGTGAAAATCTTAAACTGAGCCTGATGCCTGTGTCGGGATACTGAGCGGTGGTTGGAGTTAAATTGATGGATTTGTCTACTATAGCTTAACTTTCTTTGTGCGTGAAGACAGGGGGAAATCCTAATAGAGAGGCCACTGGTAAATGTTCAATATGTTTAATACTTTGCTGCCTCATTTGGAGAACAAAGAGTTGCCTGTTTCATACCACTGGTTTGGACAAAAGCGGGGCACGGAAACGTGTAATCTGCATTTTCTGAATAGTGAAGATCTACAAAGATGATTTCATGTCTCTGGTCTCATGTTGGCATGCTAGCAAAATCTGACAAAAAATAATCTAAAGTTTGGGTGGGTTTTTTTTTTTTGCTAAAATCTGCAACCGGCATCAGAAATATTCACAGCTCGGTTGTGTTTGTAATGCGACGTGGAGCTCTGGCCTAATCTGAGCACAGGACTGCCACCGCGGAGCGTAAAATTGAACTAATCCTTTAAATCAGTATAAAATTACTACTCCTATCTCCCGAGAGCTACTCTAATAAACTGATGAATATGTAAGAGTTCCTGACATCCAATGAGAAATCCGACTGTATAAAAAGAATAAAAGGGTGAAGGGAAGGGAATCTAATTCTTCTCAGGAAGCCGCTCCTGCTAACGCGAGCGGAAACTCCCACTGCGAACCGTGTCGCTTCCAGCGTGTGGGACCACTCTGGGAGACCTTGTCATTTTGGAGCTTTAGAAAATTCACTCCCAAATGATTTTTCCTGACGGTTTTGACAACCAAATGTGTTTTGGTTTATTCCGTAATGATCGGACTGACAGTCTTCCCGTAAATAATTCATACAAAGACTCGTAACGTGTGGCTATGCAATTCAGATCCAGAAACGCGCACCTTTAACATTGGCAACGTAGAGAAATAAACACTCATTACAGCGGATTTTACTGGGCACTTCCAGTCAAAGATGCCCTACATTAATTTTTAAAGAGAAGAGGGAGAACGGTCTAATGTTGGTGTACACCTCATCTATTAATAGTTTGTGGGGTAACTGTCGCCTTTCTGCAAGTTTAGGTTTTTTGACAGCGGTGGAAAATAGTCAAACGCAAAAAAAAAAAAAAAATGGGGCATGTGCTATTACTTTATGCAAGAGCTAGCACCTCGCATTAATGTTCTTGTTTTATGTCTGAGTTTATTACTTTGTGCTATTCTCGCCTCCAGGCATGGGAATGGCTCATCTTTCTGACCTGAAAAGGGTCTCGTGTGCCTGAAAATACATCCGTTTTCCTCCTAAAGCCAGAAGAAGGTGTTGGTACCTGAGCCCGCGTTTTCTCCTGGGCCCGGCGGCGATGGCAACGTCAGGCGGGAGGACAGCGTGAGGACCCTCATTTGGGGAAAAATCTTCCCCTTTCCTGGGCCCGGCTCTGCAGTGCAGCTCCTTCCCTCCATTCACCCCTTCTTCCCAGAATTGGGTTTTGCTTTTTCTTTCTCGGTTCGAGGCCTCTTTTGAATTAACTTCTGCTCTCCACCACTTCTAACGCAAACGGCGTCCCTAAGGCCCTCGGTTTCCTGAGCCCGTCTCGCCATTTGTGATGGGAATGGCTGTGTAGCAAAGGTAGAAATTAGGACAGTTCTGAGGCCACCGATCCCAAACCGGGCAGCCAGAAGCCGGCTGGGGCAAGGCGGTGGCAAGGTGGCAAGGGTCCCCTGCGCGGGAGCAGAGAGGACAGGGTGCAAGGGCCAGGCACCCGCACCCCACGTGCTCCTCCTGGGGTCCTCTGAGGGGGAGCCCCTTGCCCAGCGTGCCCACCAGCACCATTGCCCTGGGCGTCCTGGGCTGGGCTGCCCTGGGCTGGCCACCAAACGAAAGACAGAGGCTCTCTTTTCATCTCTGCCTCCCGTCCCAGAGGAGAAGGGAGAGAGAATAAGAGAGAGGGACTTATGGGTTGAAAAGAAACTAAAACTGCTTTAATGACATATTAAATATAATAATAAATAAATAAATAAATTTAAATAATAAAAAATACCCTCAGCAGCAGCTAGCGGGGTTGCTCCTGGGAAGGCAAGGGAAGATTGCAAGGGGAGCCCAGAGCTCCTCTGTCTGTGGGGCAGGGCTGAGGGAGCCCGAGCTGCCCGCGTGCGGGAGGAGGGATGCGGTCTTGCACAGGAGAAGGGATGCAGCCTTGCACGGGAAGAGGGATGCAGCCTTGCATGGGAGGAGGGATGCGGTCTTGCACGGGAGGAGGGATGCAGCCTTGCACGGGAAGAGGGATGCAGCCTTGCATGGGAGGAGGGACGTGGTCTTGCATGGGAGGAGGCATGCGCCCTTGCATGGGAGGAGGAATGCGGTCTTGCATGGGAGGAGGCATGCGCCCTTGCATGGGAGGAGGCATGCGGTCTTGCATGGGAGGAGGGATGCGGTCTTGCATGGGAGGAGGCATGCGCCCTTGCATGGGAGGAGGAATGCAGTCTTGCATGGGAAGAGGGATGCGGTCTTGCATGGGAGGAGGGATGCGGTCTTGCATGGGAAGAGGGATGCGGTCTTGCATGGGAAGAGGCACGCGCCCTTGCATGGGAGGAGGGATGCGGTCTTGCATGGGAAGAGGGATGCGGTCTTGCATGGGAAGAGGCATGCGGTCTTGCATGGGAGGAGGGATGCGGTCTTGCATGGGAGGAGGCATGCGCCCTTGCATGGGAGGAGGGATGCAGTCTTGCATGGGAAGAGGGATGCAGCCTTGCATGGGAGGAGGCATGCGGTCTTGCATGGGAGGAGGGATGCGGACTTGCATGGGAAGAGGCACGCGCCCTTGCATGCGAGGAGGGATGCAAGCACGGGAGGAGGCAGGGTCGCTCCCAGGGAAGAAGGGGTGCGTGCCTGGGGGACAGTTGCGTACGGAGAAAGAACGAGGGATGTTTGCGGGACAGGGCGCGTGCGGGCACGGGCGGGTGGGTGCAGGCAGGGCGGGACACGGGCAGGACCGGAGGGATGCGGGCAGGGGCGGGCGGGGGCGGGCGGGGCAGAGCAGCCCGGCGGCGGCGGGACCGGGGGCGCGCCCTGGCTGGGGCCGGAGCTCCTCCCCGCCCCTTGAGTGACACGGCGGCTGCCTAATCGCCGGGCCGGGAGGGCGTGACGGACGGTCCGGCGGACCAATCCGACGGGGGCGGCGGGGCCGGGGCCGGGCACGGCGCGGCAGGACGGCGCGGCGCGGCGGGTGAGTGAGCGAGCGGTCCCGGGAGCGCTTCCAGCGCCGCTCCAACTTGGGGAAAGTTGCCCGGAGAAGCGGCGGTCCGGGCGGAACGTCCCGGCGGCGGGAGGCGCCCATCGGTTCCGGAGGCTCCGCGGGAGCCCGGCCCCTCGCCGCCGCCCGGCTTCGCTCCACGGCCAGGCGCGGTGGCGGGGTGGGGTGGGGGGGTGTCCCCCGGGACAATGGGGCGCGGAGCTCTGCGCGCATCGATGCCCGCCGGGACGCGGGGGACGTGGCCGCTGGGAGCGCTCCTGCCCCCCCCTCCCCCCCCCCCCCCCCCCCCCGCCGCCTCCCCGCCGGGATGAAAAGGCGCTTGTTCGGTTCATTCCCCTGGAAAACTTTAGCCCCGGGGCGATGCGCTGCCCTCTCCCTCCCACACCCCCCCCCCCCCCCCCCCCGCCCCCGCCGCCGTTAACGGGCTCGCCCCGGGCCCCCAGCCTGTAACCGGCACCGGGGGTGGGGGGAGACCGAGCCCCGCCGCGGGTTCCCGCAGAGCCGGACCGCCATGGGGGATGGGTTTACGTTTAACCTCCAATATTTTGGCCAGGGAGTTGTTCCCCAAAGCGGCGAAAGCGAGAGAATGGGAGCCGGGTTCCCGCGGGGGGGGGGGGGGGTGGTGAGGTGGGTGGGGGGGGAAGTTGTGGGGGTTCGTTTTTCTACAGCTGTAATTCGGAGCGGGAGAAGAAGAGTCACCCCGAGGCGCCCCCCCCCCCCCCCCCCCCCAAATAACGGCTCGGGAGCCCGCGGAGGGCAGGGGCAGAGCGGGGCAGCGCGGCGGGGGGGGGGGGTTGAAGCTGTGGCCGCCCCGTCGGCGGCGGGGAGAGCCGGGGCGGGAGCGTCGGTGGGAACGGCCTCTGCAGCCGAGACTGAGCTCCGGCTGTAAGTTTGTTTGTTTGTTTGTTGGTTGTTTTTTTTTTTAATCCAAGTGGAAATAGCGGCGGGATGGGAGCCCGAGCGCCGGGTGATGCCTCCTCGGGTTGCGCTGCGGCAGCATCCCCACCTGCGGGCAGGGCATCACCCGAACTCGCCGCTTCCCTCGCAGGAGAGCTGTCGGCGCAGCTCGGGAGCGAACGCCCGGTGAAATCAGCCTCTGAGGTTGTTATTGCTGTTACACAATCCCAGTGGAATGCGTGTGCACACGAGAGCGGGGCTTCCTGTTTTTGGTCAGTCTGTAGAAGAGAGACTATAAAAGATAATAGATATCTCGGATAAATCGCTTTTGCATGAGGACTTGGAGCCATTGTTCAAGCGGTAACACTTGCGACTTCTCCAGTAACCTGAGAAGAAAAACCCCTTAATGCCGGGAGAGTTGCTCAGAGTAACTTTAAAGACAACAGCTGGAACCTGGGAATAAAGAGGGAATAGTTACAGGGATCAGCATATGTTAGCGCTGCGCATAACGATGTATGGAAACTCGATCTGTTTTGAAAAGAAATCTTGGGTAAAGAGGAGCTGCTGGGAGTTGGTGAGCGAAGAGCGGTGTTGGGGGGGGGGGATTAGTGGACACAGGGCGAGTCCCCTGGGGGCAATATTCTGCGGTTGATTTCTGCCCCCAGGGTGTTTGATGGCCTTCGGTGGGGTGTGGGCACGCAGAGAACTTAAATTCCAGATCTGCTGGTTTGCACTGAATAACTTTTTTTTTTTTTTTTTTTTCTTTAAAGTTACATTACAAAATTTGCTAAAAGAAATCTTTTGGAAACACTGCTGTTATCGCAGCCCGTTAATCTTGCCAAAAGTTTAACAATTTGAGGATGTTGCTTGGTTGTAACCAAGCTCCTTTGAAGGAATTCTCTGCTTGTGAAAGATGAATTACTCATTCTTTGTCTGGGTGAAGAGATCATAATGTGATTATTAAACTCGGTGCTAGATATAAAGAATTATGCTTAACCAGGGTCTTTGTTCTCTTATCAAAGCTAATCTGACCAAGTTTCCCCTCCTATAAAGTAGGCAAACATCTCCCCAGATTAAAGAATGCCCAAAACTCCAAAAACCTATTTACTGGTTTTGGCTGGATTAGCTTCGCGGTGGGGAGGGCTCTGGGGACTGATGACTTCATGAGGTATTGGGCTGCTGGATGCCGGGATTTGGGATAAAGGCAGAGGAACTCCTTCCCCCGGGGCTCCTGTACTGACTTCCCTGCGCCCGGTTTCAATTGTTGTGAGATTAAGATGGTGAGTGAAGGAATCGCAGCCTTGTGAAAGGGGTTTGAGCCCACTCACGCGGCATCTTCTAGTAACTCTTCCCCGTGTTTACTTGGCTCTCTCGTGCAGCGACTTAATTGCCTCTGGAGAAGTGGAATACAACAGTTCTGACGGAAGCGAATGAGAGTGATTGATTGGAAAAGGGTGGTAGGGACAGTAATTTGTTAATTTTGCTTAAGCAGCTGCCAGCGATCTAAGTGATCCAAGTGCCTTGTGCGTAGCTTCATAGGTAACCTTCCCGGTGGAAGTACCGTCTCTGCCTTTTGTGTCGTAAAGCTGTGAGCGCTCCGCTTCTCGGAGCGTCGGTGCCGGAGCTGTGGTTTTGCTAATGTGTATGGTGTAATGCATGGGGAGAAGAGAAAGGCTTTTCTTTTTACGCGATTGGCAGTGAGTTTAGGGAGGGTGTGCCCATCATCTTTCTACATAGATACTTTAATCCACTTCCTTATCAAAGTAGATGGTAGTGGCCAGTAGTAAATACATTTGGTCGCTTACGAGAGTTTCATTTAGCACTTGAGGTTGTCCTGGTGGTGATATTTTGGGTGGTGGTAGTTTTTTTGGCGATGTTGCCCAAGTACGCCCTATCTGTGTTCTCAGTAGCCGATTTTACATGGCATTAAATGATAGGTGGCGAAACACAAAGGGGCTGTGTTTCCAGCAAAACCAAAGGTCGAGTGAGTTCTACTTTATAGCAAATTTTTTGGTGTGGTGGTTTTTTTTTGTTTGTTTTCGTTTGGCTTTGTTTGTTTGTTGGGGGTTTGGGGGGTTTTCTTGTGTTTTGGGGTTTCTTTTTTAAGTTACAATGCTTTCTATTTCTTTTTTTCTTAAAATGCTGGGTGCTATGGACCAGAATCACAGAATGGTTTGGGTTGGAAGGGACATTGAAGACCATCCAGCGCCACCCCCTGCCCCGGGCAGGGCCACCTCCCCCCAGCCCAGGTTGCTCCAAGCCCCGTCCAACCGGGCCTTGAACACCTCCAGGGATGGGGCAACCTGAGGGCTCACCACCCTCATAGTCAACAATTTCTTCCTCATATCAACGTAAATCTCCCCTCTTCCAGTCTGAAGCCGTTCCCCCTCATCCTATCACTCCATGCCCTTGGAAGAAGTCCTTCCCCAGCTGTCCTGTAGGCCTCCCCCCCCCCCGAATCCTCTGGGGAGGTTTGTCCCTCGTTAGGTACAGGCCCATTAGCTCGGTTTCCTTGTGTGTGAACTGCCTGTGGCAGAGGAAGGGATGCTCAAGCGGCGTCCGGCCTGTCTGCGTTCCTCCAGCCCGGGTTTCGTACGGCCCAAGTGGTGCCCGGCGAAGCCCAGTCCCACCTCACCAGTGGTCACCAGCGGTGGTCCGCTCTTGACCTGCCACCCGGGGAGGCGGGTTAACCCTCTGCGAGGCCACGGGGATGATGCTCCTGGTCCAGGAGAGAGTCAGGAAGCGAATATGGAGAAGGAAGGAGGGAGATGTCAACTTCTACAGTACCGCTTTGCAGTTTGCAGAGTTGGGCAGAGGAAATTTAGGTGGCTCCAACTTGTTTCTTCTGGGCGTGCCACAGAGTAGCGATGAACAGCAAAAGAAACGCGGTGGAAGTCGGTGTTTTGCTCAGGCTTTGAAGGTGAGCTTTGCCTCCAGGTGTGTTAGAGCAGCAATTCTGCCCAGGAAAGCAGATTCTCCTTTCCCAGCGCCAGCTGTTTCCACATGTGACCCACAAGCTATCAACCTGCGTGGTGCAATAACAGCTATTAATTTTTAACTTATTAGTTACTACTGAGAAGTTCCTTGTCATATTGGGGATAGCCACGATGTGACGTGTTAATATTTATTTACTAATCGCCGACCTTGGCATGCTCAGCACTTTTTGAACTAAGTGCTACTGTGTATTAAGTATTCTGCGTATCTTTTTGGACGTTGAGCTCGTGGAGTACTTAAAGTTGCTAATTACTTGAAAAAAGCTGAGCATGAATCCAGAAACTTCTACCACCAGATCTGCGTGAAAGGTAGAGAGTTAAGTACTGCATTTAAAAAGTTTAAATGCATATGCAGAGCAAAACATTCCTGAATATCTTTTCAATTCAAGTACGTGTCAAAACTCAGAGCGACTCTTTTAATGAGGGTGGTGCAAGGTGGTATTGGATCAGTATTTGTTGGGTTACTGTAACGAATGTCACAATATCACCTTGCTCGTTCCTGTCCCTGGTCCCCAAACCCTTCGATAGGCATCTGTTGACATCTTTGCCCGTACATTCCTGGTGGCACTTTGGGGATTCGATGATTGCACAAGCGGCAGTGCCTGTGGTGAGCAGGTCTTGGCTGAGCTGTGCCCACAGCACTGCTGGTGGGGTTGCGTGGAAGGACCATCCCAGAGAGCCGCTCAGGCTCTGCCACAGAATCAGCTTTCCCTGCTTGCACCTTTAAAGCCCTTTTCCAGCCCGGAGGTACCTGCTGTTCTTGCTGCTCATATATGAGTAGGTGGGATGGGTGAGAGGTGTCATCTCATGGTTGAAGGTGGTTGGGTGATGGTCTAACATCTGGGTGCTGGGTGGTGTGGCTGGGAGAAATGATGTGAGCCGGCCATCCTGGAGGTCCTCTGAGCAGCGGCAGCCCCGCTGACAGTGACTGGGAAGCTGTAATTGCTTTCAGCCCTGTGACTGCCCCCTGAGAATGCGCTACTGGTGTGTCCCCTGCTCCTCTGCACACTCAGGTTTGGGTGTTCATACGGGCGTACCGTCCCTCTTGGATTTACGGGATGGCAGAGAACTCAAAGTAGGTATCCCTACGTGGGCTGTGCTGGGAGTGGGTATGGGGCAGGTGGTGCTTTGGCACAGCAGCATGTAGTGCAGCTTCAGTCCCAGCAGCTGCCTGCTTCGTTCTCTCCAACACTGAGGCTGTAGGTGATGGGTCAGGCTTGTCCTGTCCTTCCTCCCCAGTGTTTCCTGCCCTGGATGTTCTTCCTGCCTCTAGGTCAGGTTCTTCTGAAGTGGAGACTTCGATAACGCCTCTCCATCATGTTCTGTGCTGTGACGTTCCCTTGGAGAGCTGCAGTGTGGCCTGCGAGAAGTCTCCGGGCTCGCGCGGATCCCTTTCCCGAGGGCTTAGGTTAGGTGTACATTTCCTCCGCGTTACCGGCAAGCGGCACGAGCCTGGCTGGGCGGCATCGCCGCACTGTGCCGTCAGCCTGGGGCCAGGGAAGCCCGGCTGCCAGAAGTCCTCCTGCCCCGTCTCGCTGTGCTGTACCCCCCCCCCGTCCTCCCAGCCCACCCAGTCTCCTGTGGCACACCGCACTGGTACACCTCCCGCGCTGGGGATGCTGCGGCACCGTGGACGTGCTGCCTCTGGAGGGTGATGGGTGCCCGTCCTTTTAATTGATGATCAAAGAGGTGATTTGATGACAGCCAAAAGACGGGACTCGTGAGTGTTTGTGGCTGCAGAGTCCAACCCTGGGCAGCAGGCGCAGAGATTTCGGGTATTTGGTGTGACGCCGTGTGACAAGGTGTTGGTGTACCCTGTGTGATCTGCCAGCCACGGAAAGAGCGACCTGTCTTCTCGTATCGGCCGAGCAAGAAAACATGATGGATTGATGGAGCTGGGAGTTGGAAGTCTCCACTTAAAAGGGGTGGAGAGTGGGGTGGGAGGAGAGGACCTGCCCGTCTGCCCTCTGCTGATACCGCGCTGTTTGATCCGGAGGTGGTGGTGTTGGAGGTAATGGAGCTCTTCCCTGCGGTGGGCATGTCCGACGTCAGTCCTGCTAATGGCAGCCGCCCTGACAGCAGGACTTCCCGCGTGGCCCGCGCTACCCTCTCCTGCAGGTCTGGTCCCATCAGTGGGTCCCATCATCACTGAGCTGCGGTGGCCAGTGCTGCGCATGTCCGGTTCACTCAATCTCTGCGGCATCCGCCGCTCTCCTGGGGATCTGTAATCTCTTGGCTTTTTTGGTAATAGATTAAAAATGCCAAGAATGACGAGCAAGTCCTGTCTGGCCCGCTTGGAGAATTATACCGTGTGCGCTCCCCTAACAGCTCATGTCTCACCTCTGGGCTTTGTGGGTTAACGCTCGGGCTGCTCAAAGCTCGTTTTGTCCCTGGGTTTGTGAGCGGTGTGGTGATGAAGAGGTGGGGTAGCCTCCGTGTCCCCGCGAGAAGTTGCTATGGGCAGAGATGGAGCTGTCGAGAGCTGTTTTTTTTCCCTTTTGCTTGTTTTGCCGATTGATTCCTGTTAGTTTATCTGCGCCTTTCAGCAGCTGCGAGCCACGAGGGCATCTCCCATGGAATCCCTGGCGGGTGGGCTGCTTGCCTTGGGTCCCCATCCCTGTGTCCCCCTGCGCCGGCTGGTCCGTGCCCCCCAGCGCCCTGTGCCCTGCGGTGATGCCCACCTTCCCCGGCATCGTCCGGACTGTCCCCGCGGGGCGCAGCGACCTGCGCGCTACTGACATTTGGGATTCAGGATGGAAGAAATAAAATAATTATTGGTTTGACATGCAGGGGAGGATGTGGGGAGCAGGACAACTGTCTGAAATGGGAAGCTCTGGCTAGGACTGCTGCTGATTGCTCATGTCAGTCCATATGGGCCATATGCTTCTAACCAGACTCCTCGTCTCATTTCCTTCTCTGAAACACTTACAGCTGTTTTTCCTGCCTCTTCAGTAGGTTTTTTGTTCCTGTAAAAAGACTGACAGCTCACAGATGCTTCTGGGAGTCCCCACTGTATAGCTGGGAAGAGAGACTGTTACTGGGATCTTCAAGAGAAGATAAGGTGTAGTGTCTCTGCAGGAGCCCTCATTTCTGATGTTTTAAAGTAAGCTTTTTTGATTTTTCTTTTTAAAGCCGAAAATAGTTTGCTGTTTCATTCACTGTTTCCCCATCACATACTGCCCTTAGTGTTGGAAGTGAGAGAGCGGGTAGTTGGTGCTGTCACTTATGGGTGGAACAAGGAAGGAAGAAGTGATGTTGGCCATGAACATATTACCTAGCGTTGAGCGTCCAGTCTTGCTACGGTGCTTATAAAATCGGGGTTGAACTTCACAGTGTTGCTTAGGTGTTGGCTTTTTTCCCCCGAGAAGTCCATGATTGAAATGATAGCAGTGCTTGAGGTTGAGCGTTGCTGGTCCTCCACTTAGCCCAGTGTACCGTCTCGTCTCTTCTACCCTTTTTGCATTCTGCCCAGAGAAGTAATTGCAGACTTCTCTAGTGGGGTTAATAATCCAGCGCCGGTCAGGTGAAGAAGGTGCTCTAGAGTTGCTGATGCCTGTGCGTTTCACAGTTTATGGATGGATGGATGGATGTTAAAGGACCATGTGAAGACAGTGAGAGAAGCGCTATGTAGCCCCTCGTAGACCGTTGACCTGTGTACTGCAAGGAAGATGGGGTTAATATGGCGAAGTAAATGGCTGTGTCGAGTTGGCTTGAGCGCCGAGTTGAGACAGTGCCTGTAACAAATAAAACCTAGTGGTATGTTTATGGAGGAAGTCTGTGCGATCTTGGGCTCATTTAGGCGCTGAGAGCATACAAAACATCTCCGCTCTTAGTGGGTTGGTTGCCTGTGGGCCGTAAACCCTAAATAAGCAAAAGTTCTCCTATTTTCCAATCCTCAGGTCACTTTGGTGGCTCTGCTTTGCCTTTTTTGCAGTCCCATCGTCACAAAAGAACAAGATGAACCAAGAGCTGTTGTGTTGGTGTCTGACATAGGAAACCTTCTTGTATAGGATCCCGGTGGTACATCCATGGCTGGTGACCGTTGTCCTGCCTCGTCCTCCCAAGGGTCTCGCTGCTGTGCAAGGAGCCACAGGTTGGCTCTTCCCCCGGGGCTGTGCTCTTCTCAGCCCATGTTATAAATTATGCTTTATAAACTGCTGTCGGAAATGGAAAATAAAGTAATTCCGATTTGTGTTCTTTTAGAGCCTTGTGCTTTAGACCAAAATACACAGGATAAGTCTGGCCCTTCCCTCTATTCACTTTTCATAGCCTCCTTTGTTTTTAATTTATATATCTTTTTATTCTAAATTCCTCCCATCCCCAAAATAGAGCAGACATCAGCCTGCAAGCGAAGGTTGCCAGACGTTGGTCTGGTGGATTATAGTGGCTTTTTGGCTTGGTTGGAGACTGAGCCCCACCCTACGTAGGCTTGGATTAAAAATAGCCTTTCTTTTCAGCAGGCTGAAAACTGTAGGCAGCGCGTTTGCGTCTTGGTTTCTGGGGCACTGGCAGCCATGGGCAGCCCTTCAGCTGCAAAATACCTCAGAAAATTTGTTTGCTGCTAATTCATCCAAAAGTGCTAAGGTGACCGGAGTCAGGGAGGTGTACAGCCAAGTGTCTCATTGCCAGCCGTGTAGTTATCGTAGGTATCGAGTAAAGATTCAGCCATGCTTCTTGCAGGACCTGAAAGAGTGGAAAACTGTAGACCACAGGCTCTGTAGTCCGGCAGCCTGGAAAGAGCCCTTGGTCCATCCTTGTTAGTGGAGAGAGTTGGCTGGATGGGATGAAGAGAGGAATGGATGCCATATCACTGAGCCTCAGGGGCAGGAAGCAGTCAAGGGCTTTTTGGATTCCTAAAATGTCTATCTTGGCTTAGGCAGTTGTTAGGAAAATACCATCAGAAGCTCTTACGCTTCATTATGCTTCATTGTATGGTAGGACAAGGGGTAATGGCTTCAAACTGGAAGAGGGGAGATTTAGATGAGATATTGAGATGAGAAATTCTTGGCTGTGCGGGTGGTGAGCCCCTGGCGCAGGTTGCCCTGAGAAGCTGTGGCTGCCCCATCCCTGGAGGTGTTGAAGGCCAGGTTGGACGGGGCTGGGAGCAACCTGGGCTGGGGGGAGGTGGCCCTGCCCAGGGCAGGGGGGTTGGAACTTGATGATCTTCAAGGTCCCTTCCAACTCTTAACTATTCTATGCTTACCCGTGATGGTAACATCTTGGAGCGATAGCAAGGTGTCTCGTGGATGGCAGGAGGACCCTGAGGCTCTGCTGTTTGGGGATGGAGAGGGTTCCTGGATGGAGAGGTGCTTCCATGGAGGAAGGTCCAGCAGACTCGTAGGTCACTAGCTCTAGGAAGGAAGGTCAGAGGAAGGCAAGTTCTTCCTACAACCGCTCTGCTACCTGGTTGTACGAGCTTGGCAGGGAGTTGGGTGAGAAAGGGTGTGTGTGCTGCTCGAATGGCTGGAGGCCATGCGTTCAAGGGGAGATAGCCTAAAAACACAGCCTTTTATCTCCTTGCCCTCATGTTGACCAGTGTTTTGATGCCCGGCAAAAAGAACAGCAACATTTTGGGGCTGCATTATGCTGCCAGTTTTGGTATGTCCCAGCTCAAGTGCCACAGGGACAAGTAGAAGGACCAGGAGACTGCTCTTGCCCCACAGACTCTGGCTCAGCCCTGTCTGTCCAGACCTGAGCCACACTTCTTATAAAAGAAAAAACAGTAAGGGCAAGAGGTTGACCTCTGTCTGGTATGGTGATCTCAGTCCCCCACTGCCTGTTGGAAAAGCCAAGCCTCAAAACCGAGCCTGCGTGGTTGGCCATGGGAGAGCAGAAGGGAAGAGTTGAGCGTCTCCTCGCTCTGGGCATGTGTTCTCTGCCTCCTGGGCCTCAACCGTTGACTTCTTGCGTTGTTTAATTTGTTTTCCGCTCTCCTTGGCCATGCTGGCAGCACGTTGTTTTACAGGGTGGTAGCCGATGCCTGCGATACCCGGCGGGAGAAGGCAGCGCACCGCTCCTTTGGGATGGGGAGGCAGGCGGTGATGCCTCGCAATCAAAGCCTCCAACTTAGCCATGAGCCTCTACGGTTGTTTAGGGCTGGGGTGGGAATAAACGAGGAGGGGAATGTGATGAGAGGAAGGCAGGGAGTCTCTTCCCGTTGCCCGTTCCATGACTGTTTATGACTATCGTGCTGTGTGGGCCGGCGATGGTTTACGTGACCTCGTTGATTAAGTGTCTCTCTGAAATGCCTTTTTCTCTTCAATTCTTGTAGACTCTGCCTTGGCTCGTTCTGCTTCTGGTTCTTCTATTCTAGGTTGTAAAAGCTTAAAAATGTGAAATATTGTTTCTCTTCTCAAAACCTTTGTAAACAGTCGTGAACCTGGCTGTGGAAGGACACTAGAGGGATTGTGTTTCTCCCAAAGCCTCGGGACTGAGCCTTCAGCCTTTGTCTCACTCAGTTGCGTGTTTTTACTTCAGCTGCGAGTCAAGGGGCTATTTGTTCATATCTCAAATTCGTAAAGTGGAAAAACTGACTCCTGCAGTTATGTCTTTACTACGGTCGTTTTTTTGCTAGAGGAAACGGAATTTTTCTTAAAAAACAAAACAAAACAAACAAACAAAAAAAAACACCAACCCAAAAATCTAGCTAGGCTGCTTTTAAAAATTGTATAAATACAGGAACTTCAACAAGGCGATGGGAACTATTGCCTGCTGCAGGGTTGGGTCAAGACAAGGAAAAAAACCTGCAAAACACTGATCTGGGGCAAAAGCATAAAGGAGAAAATCTGATGCTCTGGGAGATGCTGAATGAGGCTGTGGGTCGGGGAGGTGCTGCATTTTGCCGGAGAGGGCTCGCCGCCGGTAATCCTGCCCCCCGACCTGGGTCCTGTTACTGCAGCTCCTGCCAGAGTTTTGTTTGCTAGGACTGCTTCTGTTGCCTTGGCTCCAGATGAGGGGGAGACGGTCTCGCTGGGAGTGGGGGGGGAAGATAAAAATGAATTGCAGAGCTCTAGGGACATCCTCTTGGATTCCTACTGAAATTGTTGTGTCTCATAGAGGTGGTGGCAAATGAAGCTTAAGAAAAATCCCCTTTGTTCTTCCTCGCTTTTTTTATTTTTACCCCCCTGAAGATCGACATATGAAAAGTATTTTGATACTAGAAGGAAAATAGGAAGGCATGTGATTCTGCACTCAATTTATGTATATATATATATGGGACTGATTTGTTGCCAATATGCTAGGGATTAAATTAGGGCACTCCAGAGCTGAATGCGCAAGATATTTAAAACGCAGGTTGAAGACCTTGGATAGCAGGAGCTTGTACGCTCTCAGGATTAGATGGAAGGTGATGCGCAGTGGGTTGTTACTATAACAAGGTTGCATGGTCACCTGTGTGCCATTTACACGTTCTTCCCTGCCTGTTGTGTTGGAATCTGAAAACTCCAGCTACAGTCCTGCTTTTCCATATGCTCTTTCCCTCAAAGTATCTTTGCAGCTTGGCATCGCCGGAGCTGCCTGGGCGAGCGAGGGCTGATCCTGCTTTCTGCCACGTAATGCTCTGCGTTGTTGGTGCCACAAATAGTGGCTACGAATGATGCCGCTTGTGTTGACATAGAGTGGGGAGGTAAGGGGTTTTGCTTGATGAGAGCATCCCACCTCTGCTGTACCTGTTAGCTTCCAAGGGGAACTGGAGACTGGAACGCTTTGGGTCACCATATTCGTAGCAATCATAGAGTGGATAGAGTTGGAGGGAACCTTAACCATCCAGTTCCATTCCCCTGCCCTGGGCAGGGCCACCTCCCCCCAGCCCAGGTTGCTCCAAGCCCCGTCCAACCTGGCCTTGAACACCTCCAGGGATGGGGCAGCCACAGCTTCTCGGGGCAACCTGCGCCAGGGGCTCACCACCTGCACAGTCAAGAATTTCTTCCCAATATCTCATCTAAATCTCCCCTCTTCCAGTTTGAAGCCATTCCCTCTCGTCCCATCGCTCCCCTCCCTGATCCAGAGTCCCTCCCCAGCTCTCCTGGAGCCCCTTTAGGCACTGGAAGGGGCTCTGAGGTCTCCCCGGAGCCTTCTTTTCTCCAGGCTGAACCCCCCCACCTCTCCCAGCCTGTCCTCCCAGCAGAGGGGCTCCAGCCTTCGCAGCATCTCGGTGGCCTCCTCTGGCCCTGCTCCAACAGGTCCGTGTCCTTTTGGGGCCTCTGCCTGTGTCTCTTCCTAAATTTGATCAGGTTTTATGTTTTGTTTGCGTGTTTTTGTTTTGTTTTTTTTTTTTTTTTTCAGTGTATGTATTAGTCTTTGCCCCAGTGATGTTTCTTGTGGTCCTGGTAGTGTCCCAGCCCCGGCCACAGAAGCCCACAGTGCCGGAACCTCTGCTCGATGGGCCATGCTCAAACGAACAGGGCCGGGGGATTGCTGAGCTGCTTCTCCCACCCTCTCTCCAGGGCTACGAGGCAGGAGAGCGTCTTGCTCCGCTCTCGCAAACTGAACCGGCTGCCTTTGACTCTGCCCCGCTGGGCAGGACCGGGGATGGTGGAGGAGGTTCCGTGTGTCCCTGTTGTTTTTTTTTGGGGGGGGGGAGAGCTCAGAGCAGCCCCTCCCTGCAGGCAAAACTGCTGGGCCAGCACCAAAGTTCGTAGTGTGTCCAAAACGGCGTTAACCAAGCAGAAACTTGAATTCAAGCTACCCATCCCTGTAATTGGCATTCCTATTTCGCGAAGCAGCGCTCCGGCTGGGTCGCTTGCTAAACAGCATCTGAGAGATCGTAAATCCCGTGTCCTTGTTTATACGCTGCCATCGCAATCTCGTGTACCTTCCTGCTAATCAGGCGGGCAGGGGCTGCGGAGCGTTGTTTGGGTTGGGAGCAGGGCTGTGGTTTTGGGATTGCGGGATGCTGAGTCTGGTCCCAGGGACGGGCTTGGATGCTCTCCTGCCTTGGAGCCCCGGCGGTAGGAGGCTAATGAGGGGCTCGTACTTCTGCTGTAACTGCGGTGGTATATACAGACAGATATTCCACTATAAATCCTGTAGTTAAACATTTCCTTGACCCAGCGTAGAGCAAGGTGCTTGTCTCCAGCTGGGCACAGAACGAAAGGAAGCGGGTTCCGAAGCAATACAGCGATTAAGCTTTTCCTCCCCGAATTCTGCACGGAATGTTTTGCCTCCAAGAATGGGTTGTGAGGACTTTACATTAGGGCATAGGTAGGGTGTTTGTAGGTGCGCGTAAAGTTGTCCTGTTAGGGAGGGCACTGCGCAGACAAGCAGGGAGAAGGTTGGCCCCTGCTTTTAAGACCCGTTTCTGAGATAGCGACGCTTTGAAGGAGGTCGACAGAGAACAAATGGAAATGCATTTCCAAATGCGTTCATGTTTCTCCATGCTCCTGGAAGTAATAAGCCAGATTCTGAGTCCTCACTTAGGTGGAATTCACCTTTCCATAAGGAGGGAGGGGAAACTGGGCCTGCTGAAAACTGGAAATGTGTTGAATAAGTGGCCTTAATGTCTGACCTAAACTTTAGCCTGTTCCTTTCTGCGCCGTTTGGCAGAGGTCGGCACCGCGCTCTCCTTGGGGACGCGGCTGGGAGGTTCCAGTGCAATCCTGCCCCTGCCCTTCTGTTGCCCACCCCTCTGGAACGGTCACGTTGATCTCATTTCCAGCTGGGCTCTTGCCTCTCGTTTTATAAAAACCAAATGCTCCAGCATTTTGCAGCATAGTCGAGACTTCTTGTTGAAAACTTGAAAAACTTACATCGCTTCTGCCCAGCTGAGGAGTAGCTCTCTTGGACGGATGGTTATGGCAGCGCCCAGACTACTTTCATTAGATTCATTGCTAACTGCAAGACCTCTTATATCTCCCTCCCTGCCTCCCCCTTCTCTGAGGGGTATATACCCTTTGTCTGGGTTATACGGGGTTGGTGTAGTTGGTCCCTTTGGTCCCTGTCTTCTGAAGGTCTATATAAAGAGGTCTTGGAAACCTATGAAATGGAGTAAGATCATGCCCTGTACTGATGGCCTTGAACCCCCCTGTTATGCAAGAGCCGTGACAACCAGGACTGGTCAATAATTCACTTTAGCAATTAGGGCTTTGTGCATTGGCTTGATATCAGCTTGGCACATGGCAAGGTATTGCGCTTTCACGTGAAGTGCTCGTAACTAATATTCTTGATCAGCATGTGGACCTCGGGGGTAATTCATGTTGTACCTCGTGGTGTTATTGCTCCCAGCTATAGATCTTCCCCTCCTACCTGCAAGGTTGCTTCACGCCTTCTGTCGAATGGCGTGCCTTGCTTAGGCTTGGCTTTGTGTAGGATCTGTAGATGTAGTTTTAAATTTTTTTATGTGTTTTTTTTTTTTTTTTAAATTTTAATACTAATTCATAAGGCATTAAGATCATCAGCAGCAACAGATTGAAAGTATAAGAAATCTGCAGTCGAAGCAAAGACGGGCTTCACAGCATCCAGATCAGTCTGCTACTGTTTTTTATAGGCTGGAAAATGTGAGACAGGTTACTCATTAACAGCGTAACGAGCTGCACGGTGAAGATTGCACTCTGGGGACCCGAAGGCTGTGGGTGACAACTTGCAGCGTTACGTGTGAGCGGTGATCCAGCTCCACCTCACCTTTCTACAGATCTGAAAAGAGTGCTGTGGTCATGGGAGCCCCTGACGTTAGTCTCTCCAGCAGGTCCGTCCGACAGAAGATGTTCTGTTGGGGTCTGAGACACAAGGAGCAGTTAGGGGGGAAGCTGGCATGTGCAGGCATGAGCTAAATGCCAGGAAAAGCTTCAAGGTCCCTTGAGAGGAGGTCCTGGACTAGTTGAACACAACCAGATTTGTAGGCCCACTTGCACAATGGCGTGAGCCGCATAGCAAAGCCTTCCACCTCCAGCATCTGGCAGGACGTGCAGGTGAGACACCAGTGACTCCTTAAAGATGCTCTTTGGCTGGGCCGGGCATGTGGGCTGCTGCCCAGCTTGGTCTGGGACTCTACCAGGTTTGCCTCGACTCCCCAGCACCGAAACCTTTCTGGTGGCAGGAGGTGACCTGCAGGTGAGTTGTGTGGGACTGAGGAGCCACCCAGTGGCCGTCTCCCACAGCCTCCCCACTAGCCAGCAGCGGTTTGCAGCAGACTGGTCTGGACAGTGGTCAACAGTTGGCTGAAGGTCTCTTTGCTGGTGGAGCAGTCTGTGACGGCAGTGGTATAACCTCTTCCTGCGTACAGGTGGAAGATACTAAGCAGTCCCTGACCTCTGGTTCTGCATAATTGCCGATCTTGCTACAGTCCATGGATTTATTTTCTGAGCCACATCCTTTTTGCTGCTGTTGTAATCTTGTTTTGAAGATTACACCAATTTTATTAGTAATCTAATAGGCTGCTTCTGCAGACAAGTCACTGGGGGTGCTGGGCATTAGACATAGCTCTTGTTTGCTGTTGACTTTTGAAATCAAAATGAGGTACGGCGCTCGGCTTTGGTAACAGTATTTACGGTTTAGTATTTGGGAAGGGAGTCTTCTCGGGGGGGAAAAGTCTGGCTCGAGTAGCTGAAAACTTTGCAGAGCGGTTGTTGCTGCTCACGCTGCAGAGTATTTATCGTTGACAGAAAGTGAAAAGGCGTATGGCAGACTTGTATGAAAATAGGAATCTATTTTGAGCAAATCTGTGCTCTTGTCACTTGCATTGGGGTACATTCTGCAGTTAAGATTGCTTTTTGGTGTCTCTTAAAACTTTTTTTTTCCTGCACGTCAGAAGACCTTAATACAAAGAACCACATTCCTGTTAAATTGCAGCTTTTGCGAATTATTCTGGAGTTTATTCCATGAGGGTGCAGTCCATGTGAATGCTTTGTATTTCTCAATGGTGAATGGGGCTAAACTGGATGTTGCCAGAAAATGGATCAGAACAGCTTCCCTGGTCGGAAAGGTTGGACAGTCACTTGTGTTCCTCAATGGTGCAATTCTAGTATAAAGCCCTGCTAAGTCACTGAGGAGTGACTTCAGGTTGGTGGTTGTCTATAGCATATCTTCTCCAGGTGAGCAGAGGATTGCCTGAGCCATGTCAAGGACGAGCTCGGGTGATGGACAGACCCGGCAGCTGAGGTGAAAGATGGAAAAGCGTGTTTGTGAGCTGGTCTGTGGTGTGGCTGAGCTGGTCTACCTGGGGTGCTGTGCAAGGGTGGTCCCTCCTTGCCTGTGCTGATGTCCCTTTGGCCCTACAGTGAACTGGGAAGGGGGGAGTAAACCTGAGGAGGGACTTCTTTCATGTGAGGGTGGCAGAGCACTGGCACAGCTGCCCAGAGAGGGGGGGGGAGTCTCCCACTCTGGAGCCATTCCAAACCCGCCTGGACGTGTCCTGTGCCACTGCTGGAGGTGCCCCTGCTCTGGCGGGGGGTGGGATGGGGGGAGCTCCAGAGGGCCCTTCCAGCCCTCACCGCTCTGGGATGCTGTGACTGACATGCCAGGGAGAGGGACGGGGTGGCCTTTGGATGGTGGCCTGCAGTGATGTCTGCCCTCCTGGGTGTCCAGGTCAGCTCCTCTTCGCACACTTCTGTCTTCATCAGCTTTCACCTCATGCTGTTGTAATCACCCAAAAGAAAGTGTTATCTTTGGGGCGCGATGGGTGCAAGGTGCGCTTCGAGGTGGGGTGAGGTGGCCCCGGTTTTGGCTCAAAGACGTCAGAACTGGGGGTGCCCTGGCGCGGGGGCTGAGACCTGCCGGCGGCACTGACCGCAGCAAAACCCCGAGGGTGCGACGTCTTTGAGCGACGCTGCCTTCTGCCCTGGGAAGCGCACCTTGCACCCATCGCCCCAAAGATAAACACTTTCTTTTGGGTGATCCAGGAGTGAAAGCTGAAAGAAGGAAAGGTCCCGGGTCACCGGCAGGGGACATCTCTCCTGTTCCAAAGAACCCCACCCAACCCTAAACTCCCCATTGCCCGTGATCTCAAGGGAATAACTTGTTCTTTTATTATTATTTTTTTTTCCATGTATCCCCTCTCCCCACCCACCTTTTGTGTCTTTCGAATTTAATAAAGTGGGTGACTCAGTACTAAATATAAAGCCGCTTCCGGCATCATCTGCCGGTGGCTCATTTCCTGGAGCTGACATCAGTGGAGCCTCCGATGTCCTTATGAAAACAGCCAGACGTGAGGGATCCTTTGCACGGTGTTCTGGGCATCCTTGCTGCCTTCTTGGGTGACTTGCGTGGTGGCTCTCTGCTCGAAGCTGTGAATAACGAGTCCGTTAATTACTAAGCCGAGCACAGGGTAAATCGGGCAGGTCCGCCGATCTGTTTTGCGCTGCAAAACCGTATTCGAGTTTGCAAGTGTTTTTTTTTTTTTTTTTAAATAAAAGACTAACTTTCAGTGCCTGCTGCATATGCAAGTTTTTTTTATTAAATAAGCATGAGCTTGACTAATGTCTTGCTTTCTCCTTGATGACAGGCTCGCTGAAAGAGCAGCTCAGGAAGCTTCTGGGGGGGAAATCTAGCAAAGACGGATCTTTTTTTCACTTTGAAAAGGCTGATAAATTGAGGAGTTAAGGTCAAATGCTTCTTCCTCAGTTGTCAAATCCTTCCCTAGCTGTTTACATGGATGGAACCTACTCTGCAGTGGGTCCTAACTGAAGGTGAAGGCAAGAAGCACATAAATCCTCAATTTGTATTAAAAAACACCGGGGAGAGTGCTTCTGCCCATCTGTGCATAATTTCATTAAAATCCTTATCTTTAAAAGAGAATGTGGACAGAAGTGGAGGAGGGGAGCATCTGGCACGTGGTAAATGGTCACTGATCCCAGTCCGAAATGGGATGGTGGCTGGCCACTCAGCTTTGCTCTCTAAAGCCTTGGCTCATAAACTGTGGTGTTTTCTTTCTGATGGAGTAGACTATTTAGGTTACCTGGTTTTCTTCCAGCTAGGTACTCTTTTGGCCCTGTCACCTCTCTCTCCTTTTATTTTTTTTTTATTTTTTTTTTATTTTTTTTTTATTTTTTTTTTTTTTAAGGAGGGAAGATGCTCCTGAAATTGCTGCACCAGAGCATGCAGGGCCAGGCAGGGGCAGGAGCTTGAGCCACCTTTGCCCCTCCTGGAGACCCACCAAGTTCTGCTGATGTTCTGCTGGCTCTGGGATTCTGGGATCTCCTGGGGCTTGTGTGGCCCAGCCCTCTGCCCATGGGGGTTCCTCTAGCGTGGGCATGCCAGAGGGGGCCAGTGTGCCCTACACCCCCTTGGCTGGATGACAGTAGAGCTGGCTATATCCCAGTAAACAGCTTTTTTTAGGCAGGAGCTAGAGGTGCCTGCAGGCAAAACCCTTCCCAAAAATCACTAGGGCTGGTGTAACATGCTCAGGGACATGTGCATCACCATGGGTTTCATTAGTTGTCTTGTGCAGCTTCCCAATAGTCATAGAATCATCAAATGGTTAGAGTTGGACCTTAAAGATCATCCAGTTCCAACCCCCCTGCCCTGGGCAGGGCCACCTCCCCCCAGCCCAGGTTGTTCCAAGCCCCGTCCAACCTGGCCTTGAACACCTCCAGGGATGGGGCAGCCACAGCTTCTCGGGGCACCCTGCGCCAGGGGCTCACCGCCCGCACAGCCAACAATTTCTTCCAAATATCTCATCTAAATCTCCCCTCTTTCAGTTTAAAACTGTTACCCCTCATCCTATCCCTACAATATTAGCATGACACCTCTTGGCATTTTCCACTAGGGGTGGAAAAGACTACTTCTGGAGTGGGCAGGAAATCCCGGTGTCCAGGAGCAGGTGGTTGTCTTCTCCTGGGTGGTGGGACTCACTGGGGAGAACAGTGGGGCTGCACAGCCTGCTGCAGCTGAAGCTGGATGTGGAAGCCAAGGACTGGATGTGCTCCCTTCCTCCCCCAAAGCTTTGCCAGAAGGTCTATTCTTGAGGGGTAGCGGTGAGAGGAGAGGGACAAGGTGACTCCTGGATTTACCCTTTCTGCTCCCTCGTCACCTGGAAGGCAGCGACTGCCTCTCCCACAGCCATCGGTGAGTAACCTCTGGAGGGCAAATACGCATTAGTGGCCTCCCAGTGAAACTTGGCAGCTGGAGCTGGGGAGGAGATGCCTCCTTGTGCAACGATATGCTGGAGGGAACCTGTCAGTGTCACTGGTCCTCCTTGTGCAAAAACCTCGGTACTGACCGAGGGGAGCGGACATGTCACCTGAGCAGAGTAATTTCTGAGCACCTCGGGCATCTTCTGCTTCCCTAAAAGTCTTTCTTAAGGAGGGAGGAAGGGGAAAATATGCTGGTGTACTGGCTTGAGCATAAAACTTCCTATTTTGGAAGTGTGGGGAGCGGTGAGGAAGTGGGCTGGGAGTGCCCGGGGAGCTGTGCGTCCGCTGCCCGCCGTCACCACACCCCGGCGTGGCGAGTCTCGGGGCATGACGTGGAGATGAGTGGTGCTGGCACTGCCGTAGGGCTATTTTTGGTTTGAGTGTAATTGCAGGTGGGACCGACAGGACTGGATTTGGAGCAGTGGGAGAGCAGGGTGCTCTTAAAGCTATCGCTGATCCTTTGCAAATGAGAAAGACTGGTATTTCACGTGTGCTGTGTGTCTCCAAGTTCACACGTGAAGCCCCTGAGGATCTGTGCCGGGTGAGGACAGTGGGTGGCAATACCCTTGCCCTTCCCAGCAGAGGGAATGGGAATATCTGTTAGCCCTGTAGGATGTGTTACGCTTACCTGGAAGAAGAAAAGTGAGTAAGTGGAGGTTTGAAGACCTGGTGGCTTTTGAAGGCTGGTGGCTTTTAGGCGTCCGCTTCTGCAGCGTGACTCTGCCGCCTGCACACCCGCAGGTCCTGCTTTTCTATCCCAGCAACGCGGATGCCCGAGGCAAGGAGGGGAGGTTTTTCTTTTCCCTCCCAAAAGCAGACATTGCTCCTGCAGCGGCTCCGACGTTGACAGAGGAAGTCGCAGCGCATGGAGCTGGGCTTTGGCACGCTCTCCCCAGGACCAGTCAAGCCCCAAAACCTCAGCACTTCTTAACCCTTACAGGATGAATTTAGACCGTGCAAAGCGCTCGCATACACAGAGAATAGTGGAGGGACCAAAATTCCTGAAATAAGTTTCTTGGACTTTGTCACACGTATGCCCCTGGTGGGGCTGGGCACTGGTTTGACTCAGAGCAGCCAGTGGGGGCTCTGTGCACCGGGGGCTGAAGCGATGCTGCAGCCGGTTGATGTGATGCCACAGCGGTTGCTGCGATGCCGCAGTCGGTTGCTGCTGCACGTCAGAGCCAGGTCAGGGTCGCTGTCCCCTAAACCCCCTCCGCCGCGCAGGCAGCCTGGTTTCGGGGGAGCACAAAAGCCTTTTTCAAGCCAGCTTCTTCCCTTTTAAGTTGCAGCTGCAATTCTGGGTATAAAAACCTCTACTTTGGTTTTCATTATATTTACCATCCTGAGCAAGCTGGCAGGTTGTGGGTTTGGGGTTGGGTTGGTTTGGGGTTTTTTTATACCTCTTTTGAAACTTTACAGCTGGAAGCTAAATTTTCAGGTGATACTCAAGAAATGGGACCAGGCCATGACTCACTTTCCTGGCTGATGTCATTTTTAAAAAGAAGCAAAAAAAAAAAAACCACCCCATGACCCTATTGGTCAAGTATTTTTAATTTTTAGAACAGTCACGGGTTCTTCAAATTCTTTGGTAATTCAAGTATTGTGTTTATTAGTAAGCGACATCCTTTGCTTTTAGCTACGGGAGGGCTCAAACGTTATGGACTTGACAGGAATCGAAATTTCTGACCGATGCGATTATATTTTGGAAATCCCACTTAACCTTTCTGGTGATTGATTCTGCTCCTGTGCATTGCATCAGCAGCAACATAGTACACGATGTTTCTGTTGCTTGTGTCTTCCCGGCTGGTAGCAGATGTCTGTCTGTGTTTCCTCTAGAGCAGGCAGGGATTAATTGTTGAGGTAATGCGATATATTACAGTATGGGCCAGCTCTGAACTCTTGTATTTACCACCCATTCAGACCGCTTTTTTTTTTTTTTTTTTTTTTTTTTTTTGGTGGGGTGAAATAGCACACAGTATCTTCTCTCAGCGCGGACTGAGGCTGAATACGTCTAGACCCTCGTCGCTCTGTCTGTGAGCTTCTGGTGCTTTTGAAGACATCCATAAAATAAGCACCTAAAACAAAATACAAGCTCCGTGTCGCTGTTTGGCTGGACAAGCCGACAGCTGGCAGTGCAAAAGGCATTTAATGTAAAACATTAAAGTTAAAATTGGGGGGGGGGGGGGGGGGGGTTTGTTTGTAGGTGTTTTTTTTTTTTTTTGTTTGTGGGGTTTGTTTTTTTTATTTTATTTTATTTTTTGCTTGGTTTTTGTTGTTGTTGTTTTTTTTTGTTTTTCTTATTTTTGTCTTGGTTGTGTTTGGTTTTTTTTTTTCAATACTAAAAAAAAAAAAAGTTTTCCTACCTAAAAGGTTTATCTCTTACTGCTTCCCGTTCCCAAGTGCCAAGCAATCGAAGCCCAGAAGGTAGTTCTTGGGGGGGGGGGGGGGTGTCCCCCCCATCCCCGCCCCGTTGCTGTGTGCCCGTCCCTTAGCCCTCCCGAGCCGTCTCTCCGCCACCGGACCGTCCCCTCCGTGGCGCTCCGGAGCGCCCTCCCCCCGGCGGGGCGGGGACGGGGGACGGGGGACGGGGGGGGAGTGCGGACTGCCGGCGGGGATCGGGAGTCTGCCCCGGGAGAGGAGAGAAGGAGAGGTAAGGGCGGGGGGGGGGGGGGGGAAGGGCAGAGGGGAAGTAAGGGAGGAGAGAGGGAGAAGAGGAGGTAAGGGAGGAGAGGAGGAGAGAGGGAGGGGGGGAGAGGAGGAGAGAGGGAGGGGGGGAAAGGAGGAGAGAGGGAGGGGGGGAGAGGAGGAGAGAGGGAGAGGAGGCAAGGGAGGAGAGGAGGAGAGAGGGAGAGGAGGCAAGGGAGGAGAGGAGGAGAGAGGGAGAGGAGGCAAGGGAGGAGAGGAGGAGAGAGGGAGAGGAGGCAAAGGAGGAGAGGAGGAGAGAGGGAGAGGAGGCAAGGGAGGAGAGGAGGAGAGAGGGAGAGGAGGCAAGGGAGGAGAGGAGGAGGAGGAGAGGAGGCAAGGGAGGAGAGGAGGAGGAGGAGAGGAGGAGAGGAGGCAAGGGAGGAGAGGAGGAGGAGGAGAGAAGGAGAGGAGGCAAGGGAGGAGAGGAGGAGGAGGAGAGAAGGAGAGGAGGCAAGGGAGGAGAGGAGGAGGAGGAGAGAAGGAGAGGAGGCAAGGGAGGAGAGGAGGAGGAGGAGAGAGGGAGAGGAGGC
The DNA here is from genome assembly GCF_965231255.1 of Vanellus vanellus. Classification (NCBI taxonomy): domain Eukaryota; kingdom Metazoa; phylum Chordata; class Aves; order Charadriiformes; family Charadriidae; genus Vanellus; species Vanellus vanellus. The sequence goes on along the minus strand of NC_138915.1, from coordinate 23,581,117 downwards.
AAGGGAGGAGAGAAGGAGAGGAGGCAAGGGAGGAGAGGAGGAGAGAAGGAGAGGAGGAGGAGACGAGGTAAGGGAGGAGGAGAATAGGTAAAGGCAGAGGGGAGGAGGAGAACAGGTAAGGGCAGAGAGGAGGAGAGGTAAGGGCGGAGAAGAGGAAGGAGAGGTAAGCGTGGCTCCTGCTGCCGCTTGCTCTGCTGGGTGCTGCTGGGGTTCTGGCTGGCTGAGTGAATGCCAGGTCACCCTGCAACGACTTGTCTTGCTTTTATTTTCTCTGCAAAATGTTTAGGGATCCCTGACACTGTAGCAGATAAAGGAAAATAGCTCTGGGCAGAACTAAAAGATTAGTTTCAGGGTTTAATGCATCTTAAATTTGGAATTTATCTGTGCACCTGACTGAGCAGCGCATGCAGACAGAGCGGCAGCGAGTGCTGCGACTGACTTTGCATCACCGGGGATTTAATTTTTCAAGCGAGGACTGAGGGTGTGCCTTCCCAGAAAGCTCAGTCTGGGACGCTTCTTTCCCCTTCTCCATCTGCAGCAGGCTTTTAAAGAGCCCAACTGCTTAAACTTGCATGGTAGAAGTGTTAAATATTTAAGCGCCTGCCTTGCAGAAAGCGTGAGGAGCTCTGAGTGCTTTTGGGAAGTGGCTGTAGGCTGCTGGCTGCGGTGGCTACCTGACTTTGGGGGTCTTTTGCCTGGAGAGCTTTGCTGTTCCAGTGGGAATGGCGTGTGGCATCACAGCTTGGCAGGAGTTTGTTTCCGAATGGAGGAGTTAATCTTGCTTGCTGTGTTTTCTGGGGAAGGCTGGCTGTGCTTGGTGCTGGAAACCACCGTAGACCCTCTCCAAATGCTTTAGCAGTCGCTACTGGCTAAAACACTTGTATACCAAATACTTTTAAGTATTGGACTGAAATGCTGATTTATTTTTTTTTTCTTGTGGTGAAAAGGTTAGACTTTAACATGTCTGAAAATCTGTAAAACGCATCTAGTGTAACTTCTTCGTGTCCTGGTTTTGTTTATACTGAATGTGTTGCTCTGAGGTTTTGCTTAAGTTATATTTTATTCTTACCCTGCATTTATTCTGCAAAACATCTGGGCGTGAAGACTGATTTCAACAACTGGAGGACTCACACCCTCCTGAAATTTGGAGTAGCAATGAGGTTGCCTGCTGTTTACAGTGCATGCATCTCTCTAACTGTGACATCTAAACTGAGGGAGGAGGAGGAGGCGGTGGCAAAGGAGCTTGAAGGCACCCAACAAGAAGTTAGTGCTTGGCTCCAGGAGTGCTGAATGCATCTTGGAGATCCTGCCTGGCCTCGAAACCTGCTAATTAGGGTGCACTTTGCAGAGATTATTAATACTTGTCCAAAATCCAAGAGCGACAGAGTAGAGCTTGCCTGATCCTGGACTGGCGACTGCTCCTTGTCGTTCCTCCCCACAGTAAGTTAAATTATAGAGAGGTATGAGGAAGACACTGCTGTCATAGGGAACGGGATTTCACTCTCGTGGCAGCCTCCTGGCAGGCAAAGACAGCTGCTTCCTGCTCTTCTAGCCATTTCGCATTAATCTTTGAGATTAATGTTTCTGCTTTTGTTAAGGGTAGATAGGATCTGTACCATCTTCTCTGGAGAAAGTAAGTGTTGAATTTACAGGGTTTTCTCTACTTCCAAAAGCCACCAGGACAGCTATGCAGCGACACTGATTTATTGCAGACCAGTGTTGCTTTCTTGCTCCAAATGAAATTATTTTGACTTCTTTCCCTTTTTCCCAAGTGCATTCTAAACAAGATTACGGGCAGCGAGGGAAGGATGGAAAAAGGTTTTTCTTCTTTTATCAGTAGATCTTTCTACTGAGAGATCAGTTACTGAAATTCCTGGTTTTTAAGAGACTTTTGAAACATAATTCAATGCTTAGAGTATGGCTTGTTTCTTATTTAAGAAAACATTCATAGACACACTTCTCTCAGTGTCTATCACCCGGGCAGCAGGGGCTGGGTTGGCGGGATGTCAGCCCTGACCTTGCCACTTCAGGACAGCTCTGTTTATCTCCAAACTGATAAACCGGTCTGCAAAATCGCTGGACTGCCGCGGTACTTTCTTAAAGGTTGCATGAAACCCACCCTCCCAAAATTAATTGCTGAAACTCCCTATTGTCCAGCTCGCGGGGGCTCAGCGGCACCATCACGCTGGGTGTTTGGCTTGTGGGAGCTTGTTTGCTGGTGTTGAATAAGCAGTGACTGCGATGTGATCTTAATTTAGGGCTGATTTGCCCCGCCCGGGTGGGAGGGAAGTTTGACAGACTGAATAACACTTCTTGCTTTATCACGGTGTGTAGGATATCGGTCGCTTTACCCACCGAGCAGAGATGCTGCCGGAGGTGCTGGGGCTGGAGGTGGGTCTGGGCTCCCTTCAGTCTGTGAAGGGCTTTATCCTGCTGCTGGGGGCCAGGGCACGGGCTGAGCTCTGCGGCTCACCCCCGTAAGGGCCTGGGCTCCTTTTGGGCTGAATATTGGGAAATGGAGAGACGCATGGTTAAAGCATGTTGAGGGTAACCTGCAGGTCTGAGCAAGCAGGTCCCCGTCACTCCTGGGGAAGGAAATGAACTGATTCAGCCTTGTGATCCTCATCCCTCCTCACCGATGCAGGCAGGGAGCCCCTTGGCTTTCCCACCATCGCTCTCAGCATCCTGTCATAAAATGAGGGATGCTTTACGCCCAGTTTTGCGATGGGCGGTAAGAGGCGGGTCCTTTCTTGAAGTCACTTATGGTTAAGATACAGAATAAGCAGAAGGAAGTGTTTAATGTTGCTCTTTATTTGGGGGACTGCGCAAGAATAAGAATTACTATCAGCGTAAGAGTTTTCTGAGAGGCTAGCATGATTTTTCTGTGCCTGAGCCAGGAATTGAAATTAAGCCTTCTGAGTTTCAGTCCATTAGCTGACATCTGACCCTCACCTCCCCTCTGTTTTACCTTCTCGCGCTTAGGTTGAAATGATCTCTGAATGTTATTTGCTTTTGCAAGTTCCAGGCAGGATGAGTGTTCAGCCCTTCCTTTCCTGAGAGGTCTTGAAAGGATCACCTGTTTCATGTTGTACTAATTAGTTAATGGGGAATATTGCTGTTCTGTTTCCACTGATGTGAACGAACTACTGAAATTCAGCAGTTAGTTAAACCGATCTAGTGGGTTATGATCTCAAATGTGCTCTGATCCTGGAACAGTTGCTCTGCTAAAACCAGAGGTGTGCCAAAAGGCGCTGTGGGAAGCTTTCTGTGTTGCTCCCTTCCATTTGAGTCCCAAACCAGTTTTACTTTTCTGTCAGTTCAACCTCCTCGTAGTGAACGCTGGGTCATGAGAGTATGCAAGCATCCATCTCCTCTACTCTGGGATTGCCCTTAACAAGCATCAGAGGTGGCTCTGGCTCACAGTCCTTCAGGGCTGGATGGGGATGTGTTGTGGGGGACTGCACTGAGCACTGGGGAAGCTTTTCTTTTTTTTCCCCTTCCATGTGCAGCTGGAGTGGAGGCATGTGTGTCACTCTGACTTCTGCTCCCCTCCAGCCTTTGGGCGATTGGATATCACGTGGCCGAGCATCCTCAGCTGCTCGCTATCTTTCTGTTTTCTGCATCTAAGAGACAGAGGGATTTGTGTACTCAAATCCCTACAAATTTCTGTGTCATCTCCCCAGCTTTCAGTATTCTGGATGCTGCGCTGAAGGACATGGCTTTCCTGGGCTTTTAGCAAGGGGTTGATTCCTGTTTGATGCCATTAGTGGGCTTGATGCTGATTTGGGGTTTTCTGTGGGTACTGGCTACAGCTTGGTTCTAGGCCAGGGTGCTGAACGTGCCGACCGTTATCCGGCCCTGGCTGTACCCCAGAAAGCCTCCTTGGCTGTGCAGAGGAGTCAGAGGCATGTGAATTGGCTGATGGGTCAGCAGTTGTTTTTAATAAGGATTTAAGATGATCTAAGCTAGTGAATCTGGTTCTGTCTCGAAGGGAGAGGAAAACACTTTGACCAGCATGCAAGAAGTGAAGGATCAGGTTGTCTGGGCTGTCCATGGGTGTTGGGGCAGTGGTTAAAGTCTAAGCAGAAGGTATAGGAAAACTGTTTTGCCGCGGTTGTTCCCGTACTGTTAGAGTGACCCTGCCTCTGTGCAGCCCAGATCCCTGCTGGGCATCTACCCAAACGCTGCTCAGAAAAATCTCTGGCATCATTCTACCCAGGTCTAGCGAGGAGACATTGGATCTGCTGGAGGAAAGTGCATGTCCAGAGGTGGATACCCCATGGAGGCATGCCTCCAAATCTGGAGAGAGCCACTGGCATGCCAAGCGCAGTGACTAACTCCAGTGTAAGTCTCTGCTCCTGATGGATTTGACAGATTTTTTTTTTCCCCCGCAGTAGCGGCGAGTTGTGTAACAACAGGAGCAAAGTTTCACGGTCCGCTCCCGGGTGAAAATAGGCGTAGCAGTGAGCCTGTCTTTCCCAGCATGGCAGTTTCAGGGTTTTGAAAGAATATAAAGCAAACCCTGCTAATGGGACTTTTGCTGATTTAGAGATGCTTCCCAAACAGCGGCAGGAGGCAATCTGTATATGGGATTGGGAAGAAATGAGCCGTACGGTGCCTGTGCAGTGGGAATCGCTATCTGCGGTGCTGTGTCCTTTCCCTGCGATGCAGCGAGAGGCTGTATTACCGCTGGTGGGGTGCGCAGCCACCATGGGGGAGTCAAAGTGTGTACGTACTCTGTGGGTACTGGATGTGTTGTGTGTAAAGGCAGCAGCTTGAGGAAGCTGGAGAATTGGGAGGTGGGAGGCAGTCAAGTCGAACAGTGAGGCAAGCTTAAAGAAATTTGGTATCAAATCTGACTTTGTGTGCAGTTGGTCCTTGGCCTGTTGAGGTGAGTTGTTTGGTGCTGTGCATGGATGAGGAAAGCTGGATGAATAAAGCTGGGTTTGGGTGATTGCTTTGCAGGTATTACAGCCCAGTGCTGGTCAATAGTTAAATCATTGCAGACCTTGAGAGCGAGCTGTAGTTTCATCGGTGTTGAGCCCGATGTGCATGGGGCTAGGAAAGCTTGGTTGAGGGGAAGAGCAACAGATGAGAGATGCAGTTACTCGGCCAGCCTGGCACTGCAAAGAAATACCTGCCCAAAGCTTCGGGTGCCCCTTTGCTCCCGAGGCAGGGGAGACAGCTAACTGAGCCGGTGGGAACACCTTTGTGTTCTGCCTGCATGAGTACCGCCTTCGTGCAAAGAGCAGCACCAAAGTAAATTCTGGGGGACAGTGGTTTGTAGCAGTGTCACGCTGTTGGCAAGGCAGTGCAGTCTCTGCGGATGGGGCAGCATCTCCTGATCACTGCTCGTATCAGGGTCATGCCGATTGCCATGGAGAAAGACGAAAGTGTGGTGAAGGTCTGGTTTCAGCCTGTGCCTCTGACTGTTGACTGTCTGGGAGGTAATTGCCAAATAAGTTTATGTGTTTCCAAGCAGGCTGGTGTTTGCTAATAACCACACGTAACGAGTGGGTGCTGCCTTGGAGGAATTTGATGAACAAAACATTTTTGAAATACAAACTGATTATGAGCAGGAGAGGATGGAGTGCATGATAGGTTTTCATTTACAGGCCATCAATCTCTAAACTACCCCGTCTCCCCCTAAAGCGGCGGTGTGTGTTTATCTTGGAGGACTCCTCAGACCTAGCCTGCACACCGCGAGCTTTCACGGCCTCCTGTTGCTGTCAAGTTTGGAGATTTTGTCTGTAAAACCCTGAAGGCTTTGCTTGGACGGGACCAAAAAAGAGCCAGCAGAGGTGCCAGGTGTGCCTGACGATGGGGTGGGGGGTATGTGTGTCCTCTCCTGCCTGCAGGCCTTTCCATATGGCCATGGAGGAGGGCTCCTGCAGCTTCAGGAGATCCCTGCAGCATCCCAGTCACCTGGGAAGGGACACACAGAAAACATAGGCATTCAGCCCTCACCCCTGAGTCGGTGGCCTCGCTGCTGTGCCCGGAGCAGGGTGGCTGCCCTGGGCTGGCCCAGCAGCTCCAGAGCATGCACAGCCATGCTGGGATGGGCGTGATGCTGCTGGCCCCACGGAGGGGCATCTGTGCGGAGGTGGGGCTCAGGCCCTTGCAGCAGAGGGCTAGAGAGGACTTTGTGGCGACCAAGATTCACACATCTTGCAAAAGGAGCTGGGGAGGGGGCGAATGGGGCAAGGGAAGGAGGGGAGTGTGGATGGCCACCCCGTTCTCTGATGCGGCTCGTGGCGGGACCCATGCAAAACAGGGAGGAAGAGGAGGATGGGGTGAGCCACAGGAAGCCTGGGGGATGGATCCTGCCTCAGCTGAATCATCAGGATTCCCTGCAAATTATCGCGGTGTCACTGGTCACTGCCCTGTGCTGCAAGCCTCGGGGCTCTGGCACTTGCCCTGGGCTGCGGGGCCACTGAGAGCCTGGTTGCCCAGCTCGTTATTCTTAAAGCAAGACTGATACGTGCTGTGTTAGTGGTCGGACACGTGGGTTTTGAAGTATTTTTAATTAGCTAATGCTGACTGACGTGCCTCCTCATGTCTGGAGCCTTTGTCATGAAAAAGCAGCAAAACCACAGGTTCCTCTGGAAAGGGGAATCCACACAGGGTGAGTCACTGCTCCAGACTAGGCCTAGCCTGTGCTTTTTTTTTTTTTTTTTTTATCGTATGGAAAAAGGACATGTTAATACCTTTTTGTTGACACTTTAAAGTGTCTCTGCCTTTGCCCGTTTGAGTAAACAAATTGGCGCTGTTAATCAGTCGGTTGTAGGGATATTAAAGCAGGGTGGGTCGGGGAGGGACGGTGTGGCTCAGCTTTCCAGCCAGCGCGGAGCTGCCATTTGGAGCAGCAGCAGATTCCAGCTCTGTTTCTGTTGGAAGTGTTCAAGTGGCTGTCAGGAAATATTTGGTTGCCATGTGCTTTCAAAAGTTGAATTAATCCTCCAGCTTTCAAGGCGATGCGCGAATGCCTGGATGCTCCTTTCCTCCCCCTGCCCTGCCATGTCCCACCAGGCCCCTGTGCAGGACGCAGCTCCCTGGGCCTCCCCTCTCGGGGACGTTTTCCCAGGGCTTAAGTGTTTTTAAGTAGCTGTCTGAGCAGTTAATCCACCCAAATGTACTGGTTAGCGTCTGGCAGTTGTGCTGGAAGTGCTGAGGGCGGCAGTGGGGTTATCCCTGCGGTGATGGTGACGGTCCCCGCTGCATGGCCTGTCCCCAGCTGGCTCACAGGGCGGGGGCAGCTGTATTTGACCTGCCCGTATTGCGGTTCTGTCTGGAGAGCAAATAAACTAACCCCTGCTCAGTGACGGCAGCGTGTTTTGAAGCTATAAAACTTGTTTGCACAGAAACTTTATACAGCCCCTCTCTGGAAGGCAGTTGTTATCTGAAAAACGGGGATGCCCTTACAGCAGCAGCACAAAGCGAAGTCTCCAGAGGACAGAAAGGGGCTGCGCTGTCTGCCTGCCGTGCTGTCCTCTGCATCCGTTGGTTATGGAGCTGCTTGCGCTTTTGTTCTGTGGGGTGAGGGATGAAGGCAGGAACCAGAGGGATCTGGAGCAGGAGTTGCGTCCTTATACACTCTGTTTATGTGTGCATTGAGCAATGCGCCATGTGTCACCAGGGTGTAAAAACGAGTGTGGGATCACTAGCTCGCTGCTGTCTCCTCTTTTCATAGAACCATAGAATGGTTTGGGTTGGAAGGGACCTTAAAGACCATTCAGTCCCACCCCCCTGCCCTGGGCAGGGCCACCTCCCCCCAGCCCAGGTTGCTCCAAGCCCCGTCCAACCTGGCCTTGAACACCTCCAGGGATGGGGCAGCCACAGCTTCTCAGGGCACCCTGCGCCAGGGGCTCACCCCCCTCACAGTAGAGAATTTCTTCCTAATATCTCATTTAAATCCCCCATTTCAGTGTAAAACTGTTCCCCCTCGTTGTATGGCTGCCCTCCCTGATCAAGAGTCCCTCCCCAGCTCTCCTGGAGCCCCTTTAGGAACTGGAAGGGGCTCTGAGGTCTCCCCAGAGCCTTCTCTTCTCCAGGCTGAACCCCCCAACTCTCCCAGCCTGTCCTCCCAGCAGAGGGGCTCCAGCCCTCCCAGCATCTCCAGGGCCTCCTCTGGCCCCACTCCAACAGGTCCATGTCCTTCTTGTGCTGAGGACTCCCAAGCTGGATGCAGTACTCCAGGTGGGGCTGGAATACCAGCCTTGTTATCTCTCCCTCCGTCTAAAGTGGGCCTTTAAAGGTGGGTTTGTCTCCGTCCGTGGTGGCGTGCCCTGGCAGAGGCTTTGCCTGCGGTGGACGCGAGTGTGCCATGGGCAGCATGGGGCTGTGGCCCTGCAGGCGGCGAGTGAGCCAGCTGATGCGTGATCCCTATGCCAGGGCCGTAAAAGGGCTTATTATGTCCCTGAAGACAAAGCCTCTTGTTTAAAAATGCAACTGAGTGAAAAGCACAATTCTGAATGCCCTAGACTCAGCTATTAAAAACAAACAATAAAAAAAAAAAAACCCACACAAGAAAAAACTGAAAATCTCCCCTGCCCCCCAGCTCAGTGTGCCAATGTTGGTGTAGTACCTCTCCACTGCAAAAAACCTCTGTAAAATTACTTTGGGAACTAAACAGTCCCTGCCAACTTGTAACTGGGTGGCCCACTAACCTTTTCCTATACTGTTGTGTTATATCATAACATACTTTCCCCTTCCCAGACAACTATAACAAGGTCAGGTGTTTTAATCTGTTGGTTCAAATTTTCCCTCTTTCCTCTCAAGCAGAGAAACAGAGGAGGAAGAAGTGATACAAAAACCGAGAAGTAAACCTGTTTTATAGACTTACTGATGGAGCTGAAAGGCATAGGGGGCTGGAAGGGAAATTTTTGGTTTAGGTGAGGACCCACACAAACAACTGCAGGGCATATCCAGCGCATGGTATTTCCCTGAAAAAAGTCAAACAAAGCAGCTTTTTTAAATGCTCTCGGCTTACGGTGGCGTTTGCTGCTTGTTCTGCTGTTAAAGAGGTTGGAGATAGCAGCAAATTAAATTCCAATGAAGCGGTTAGATAATGATGCTCTTGGAGATCCCTTTTTAAGGGAAATCCTAGTTTGAAAATGAATTGGTGCAGACAAGGATTGGGAAGAAGGCAGACCTTGTGAAGGAGGGTTGGCTGAATCGTTAGTCTCTAGCTTGGCCTCTCCCGTCTGGCAGCTCGTGCCGCCTGCCTGCCTGCGCCGCCAAAATGGGCTGTTCCCCATAGTGTTCCCCAGGTGTTTCTGCTAGTTGTGAAATCCATCTTTCGTAGCATGCACCAAGCTTGCTCAGAGCTGACTTTCTTGCTGAGCAACTCCTTTATCCCCTGGAAACCAGCTGGGGGTTGGTGGCACTGAGGCAGGGGGTGCGGGACGGCCGGGGAAGTGCTGCAGGGAGCGGGGCAGGTCCTGGACTGGGAATCCTGCAAAGACAGGCAGTGCTGTACACGGCGGTCCTGCGTCTGGGCTGCATCCCCAGCAGCGTGGCCAGCAGGGCGAGGCAGGGGATTCTGCCCCTCTGCTCTCCTGAGACCCACCTGGAATATTGCGTCCAGCTCTGTGGCCACCAACAGCAGGACATGGACCTGTTGGAGCGGGTCCAAAGGAGGCCACAAAGATGATGCGAAGGCTGGAGCCCCTCTGCTGGGAGGACAGGCTGAGAGATTTGGGGGTGTTCAGCCTGGAGAAGAGAAGGCTCCAGAGAGACCTTAGAGCCCCTTCCAGTATCTGAAGGGCGCCTACAAGAAAGCAGGAGAGGGACTTTTTCCAAGGGCATGGAGTGATAGGACGAGGGGGAAGAAGCTGTGGCTGCCCCATCCCTGGAGGTGTTCAAGGCCAGGTTGGACGGGGCTTGGAGCAACCTGGGCTGGGGGGAGGTGGCCCTGCCCAGGGCAGGGGGGTGGGACTGGATGGTCTTTAAGGTCCCTTCCAACCCAAACCATTCTATGCTCTTCCAAGGACCTTCATGGCAGTGTTTCCTTGGTCAGCTAGCCTAATGTGTTATCTGTGAAACAGTATAAAAAACTTCCTAAGGTGCTTTGCTCCCTCCCCCCCCCCCCGTCAGTCTGATGCAGCTTTGCGGCTATTCCTCCCCCTGCCCTATTCTTGCAGTACAAGCCCAATGATGAAGTTGATGATGAAGTTAGCTCTCATGCTGGTGGTGGCTTTTACTGACTGTTAAACGTCTTGTGGTGTCTGCTGGCAGCTCTGCAGATGCTGGGAGGTGGGGTCCGATGTGCTTTTCTCCGTGTCTCTGTCGTGATGCAACTTCTCGTTGAATTTCTCTGCTGCTAGCACCTGCCTGAGCGGCTCTCCCATGCTGCCACCCCTGCCCATCCATCACTCGCATCTCCAACCCCTTCCTTCTTTCCAGGCTGAGTGAAGTGTCACAGAAAATGAATATTTACAGCTACAGGCAAACCTGGGTTCTTAAGGTAACAAGTGCTTGTGAAGGCAGCCGGGAGCCTCAGACGAAAGCGGCTTGCTAATCGGAGCGTAGGAATTTGTGAGACTGAGCCTCTTGGGGCTTGAGCAGAGAGCCAGCCCGTTCAGGATCCTGCCTTCAGACAGCCTCTGAACCCAAACGCACCCCTCATGCCTGTGCTTACAGAGGAGGAGGCAGCTGTGTCTGTTCCCGTAGGCGGAGGAGGAACCCCTTATTTCTCAACCTACAGCGTTTGTAGCTGACAAAGTGGGAGCTGGAAAATCTTGGGATGCAAATCTCATTTGAAGTTGCACTGAGCCTGCCCAGATCCCCGTTTTTAAAGATGCTGAGCTAGAGTGTGTGCTAGAACGCGCTGATCAGTGCCTGCCTTTCTGGTGGTGCGTGGGGATCGCCCAGTTTGCATTGTTCCATCAATCGCTGGTCTCTCTTGGTCATATTGGCCAAAGTGCCAACAGGGCATCTGATACTGCTGTCATGACTGTCGTGGGAAAGGGATGCGGGCAGGTCACTGGCCTTTTCCCATCCATATGGTGACACCTCCTGTCCAGGCTGGCCGGGTGGCACCTCATCAGTGCTTGGAAAGGAGGATTCTAGCAGATGGGTGTGGGAACTGTATGCTTCATCCTCTCTGTTTCTCAAACACCAAGCAGATCTGATCCAAGCAGAGTTTCTGCGTGCTCGGGGTTTAGCGTGGCAGATGCCCGCTGTTCCACGCTTGCCTGTGGTGTTCCCACTGTGCTGTGCTCGGGAGGGCGGAGGGGGGCAGTGGCTGTGCCAACAGCCTGTTGCTTCCATGGTTTATTGAGAGACTGACTCTAGGCAAATAGGCAGGTGTTTATTCAAATGGTTTTCCTGTAGAAAAGCAGACTATTTCCTTTTTGCAAACGATATCGGGTATATTACTTTGTGCAAAAAAGCCTCTTTCAGGTACTGTTCAGATTTGGGTTCGGTAGCTGTGTGCTCTTGGGGGACAGACAGGCAGGCAGAGCATTCAGTATCTCTTGCATTAATATTTTAACTCTAGATTCTGATTTTGTTTGAAGCTGTGGAAAATCCCTGGAGATGTGAGCTTTTCTGACCTGCAGAATACACTGGTAGCTGGTACCTTAATGTGTGTAGAACAGCATAGCCTATAAAATAAATATACAGAGCTAAATATTAACAAGGCTAGTGGGATTTTTGACTTGTTAAGGAGTGCGTTTCCCATCTTTGGAGTTTCACACGTCTGTTTTCTGAGTGGAAAGATAAACATGGCTTCAAGAGCTGTAATGACCCTGGTACTGATTGTTGCTATACTGCTGTTCTGCATACATGCTATACTGCATGCTTTTGAATGCAGCCTGGTTTCACACGGTGTCCTTTTTCTCTCTTTAGGTACTCCCTAAATTCATGAGATGGCCAACACCATGCAAATCTCCAAAGATGAGCTGGAGGAACTCAAGGAGGCCTTTGCCAAAGTTGGTAAGTCACAGTGAGGAGGGCACCTTGCTCCTGCCTGCTGTACGTTTGAAACGGATTTCTCCCACCCCTGCGAGCAGTGGTGCCAGCAGGACGCGGGCAGTCTGCTGCTCTCGTGATCTTCTCCGCGTCAAGGAGTCCCTTGGCAGCCTTGTTGCTTCTGGCTTGTCACTTCTAGCCAAGGAGCACAAAGGAAGGGATGTGGGCAGTCTGGCTGCTGGTGAGCCCTGGCAGACAGCCTTGCCCTGTTGCTCCAGGGTGGGCTTTGTGGTTCCTGGTGGCAGAAGAAATATCCAAACAGGTATTGCATTACTTTGGCCCAGGCAACACTTCAGGGCTTGCAGGGTTCTCGCTTCTGATGACGGTGGGTTTGGCAGATTGGCTGAGCTGTGCAGATGGTAAACGTAGGTGCTACATTTCTGGTTTGTGTGGGTGCATTTGAGGCACTGCGTTGGGTGAGCTTGGGGGCAAAACCTAATTAGTATCTGTTTACCTGGCCATTATGGAGCAACTTGTGGTGATAATATAATGGTTTGCGGCTGCGGTGCATGTGCATTGCCCTCTGGTGGCTCTATTTTTTCTCCGGTTCTCACCTCCCTAACAGCCTGCCATGCTCAAGGGCTTGAGGAGCCCAAGCTACTCCGCCTGCCTTCCAGCTTTCCCCCTTGCGGAAACCTCTGGCAGGCTGCTTTGGGAAGCTGAAACGGGCAGAAAAGTGACATCATGGAGAAAATTTGTTTTCTGCTAGTTTAGTTTCCTGATAGGGCTTACTGGAGGATCAGCGAAATGCCAGGGAGGGGTGGGACGGGAGCTGGACCGCAGCAGTGTGGGCAGGGCAGCGGATGCAGCTGGGAGCCACAGCCCGGACTGGCACTGGCCGGGGATGAGTTGCACAAGTGACCAGAGCCAGTGCTTCCTTTTCCTAACTGGACATCGGCATGGCTTGAGCACTGGTTATAAATACAAATTGGTAGTTGCCTCACATCTGTGTTGGGTAAGCTGCCCTTTTAGAGCAGGGCGGCTCTTAAAACTCTCGCTTGCTCTAAATTTGCAGTCGGCAGAGAGAAATATGAATTTCAAAGACAACTGATTCTCGTGGAGCAGTATTCCCTGTTGGCACTTGAAGCAAGATGCATTTCAAGCAGTTCCCTCTCCTGTCTCGCTCTTCCCGAGACTTTTCCAGCAGGAGAAAGCGAGCTGCCGCAGAGGGAGACAAGTGACCATCGTGCTTCTCTCTGCCAGACGTGCCTCTGAGTGCAAACCTTAATAAGGCTGGGATGCAGGCAGTCCGTTCTGCCCTTGGATAAACTTAAAACGATTAACCTGGCAGGAATGCGGTGGCTTTTTGTCATTAGTGTGGGGGAAAATTATCGAGATTGGGTTGGCTGGCTGGCTTTCCACTGGAAACACGGAGAAAGCCAAGTCAAATGCTGGTTTGTTTTAGGAAACCAGCTCATCCTGCTCAGGAGGTGCGTCCTGTTTGGTTTCATATTATAAAAGCAGTGTCAAAACTTAGGTATTATTGAGAAATGTAATAATTAGCCTGGACATACCCACAAGTGAGATGGGATCTGCTCATCCCTTTCAGCTGCCTTCTGTTTTGTGTGCTTTAGGCATGGCACAGCCTGCAAGCACTGCTGTGGGCTATACCTGTCAGGAGTGTCATTAATGCTCTTATTCCTTTTATTCTTGCCTAAAGGAGCCATATTTGCCCTGGGATATAGAACTGGTCGCTAACTGGGTGGCTGACTTTCACTTGGAAACTCCTAATGCCGCCTCTAGTGAACGCAAAGAAAAGTTGGACCAGGTTTGATATTTAAAACGAAGCCTTTCTGTCATCTCCCAGCTACCTGGAAGGCTTGGAAAGCAGCTGGGAAGCGTGGTTGTAGCAAAGCTCAGCTGGTGGCTTCTAGGATGTTGTAAAGTAGAGGTGGGGAAGAGGAAGTGTCTCACGGGGTGGTTTATGCTCACCAAGACGTGTCCTGGTCCAATGTGCGCCTGCATGGGCTTCCTGGAGACCTGCTTTAACTCTAGCACGGGGCAAGGTGCTGCTCTGGATGCGTAGGTTGATGGGACTTTAAAGGTGTGTGATTGACCAGCTTTTCTGTATGCAGCTGAACCGGATAGAGATATCTGGTGATGCTGGAAGGCAGTGAGGTGTGTTACTACGTACTCTGTCACCACTTACCTTCAAGTGGTATGGAAGGCATCCCCTCTATCCCACCCAGCTGGGGTGCTGGTCTCTGCCAGCCAGCAAAAGGCGAGAGGCCCACAGACTGCCTGCAGTCCTAGACTAGGACTAGGACTAGAAGCAGTCCACGGGGGAGAAACCATGGTTTAAGGTTAGCACCACAGTCTGCTGCAGCTCAGACAAGCAGCTCCCAGCATCTTACAATCAGGTATTTGTATTGGTAAACAGCAGCGGGGGGAAAAAAGCATTTTAACATCTGACAAAAGTAATGAAGTGGGGCATGAGAACGGTCTAGGCTTTCACTGACCCGCAGGTTAGTGGGAGATGAGCAGCTTGTTCCCAATCTCAGCTGATCTCTGAATTTATTCTGTGGAATGTGTACGTCCTTGGCCAAACAGTGCCATTTCATAGGGGAGGCAAGGCAGAACAAAATCTGCAAACTTGCTCTGTTTACTTGTCTTCCTCTCCTTGCTTCTGATAGTGGAGATAAGCATCTTTTCTGGAAACACGAAGTACTGAAAAATCGTAACCCAGCTGAACACTTTGTTCGCTGCTGCAAGGTGGGAAAACAATGCTCCGAAATGTTAGCTTAAGGCAAATAGGGGTCTGTGATCCTGCTCGAGTGTGTCCTGCCGAGCATATATCCTTAAAAGGAAACGTGTGGGTTACTTTCCCCTCTTGCATCCTGTTATTTAAGCTATTTTAAGTACTTGTCTGGAGGAAGCTGAGCCAGAGCTTGAAGCAGCTTTTGGGTTTTGTTTATCGTGGCTTTGCTGCGCCACCTGCGTATGGGCAGAAGATGGTGCCGTACATCGCTGCAGTGACCTTTCCGGGGCTGAGCGTGCTGGCGGGCATGCATCTTTCAGTAGAAATAGGAAACTTCAGACGTGCTGTAGTTTCCTTTCCATCAGGCAGATTATAATGAATCCAGGCTGTAGTTTGTCTGTTAAAACAATTTCGCTTTCTTCCATTAGTAATTCTGGGCCGTACGCCGAAGGATTTCATTTGGGATAGCTTCTATTTTGACAGTCTCTTTGGCTGCTGAATACCATTTTGGATTTTGTTAGAGAGGGACTTCAGACCACCTTCTGTCTGAAGTCTGGCCCTGTTGCAGGACATCCAGCAAGGCACCATATGGTGGGTCTACAGTAATGCTGGAAATGATTATGGAACTTGCTGGTGCTGCGAAGGTGACTGCTTTTTTTGTTGGTTTTATTTTTTTTTTTTTAATGCTGCTACTTTGTACATTTGACTGTGATGCCAGAGGGGAACAGAGACAGCGGGAAGAGAAGCAGCTGCCCTGTGGGATAGGGGCCTCAGTGCTATTTGTCATGTTTACAGGGCTAAAGGCTTTTTGACATGTTAAGAGCAGAATAGGTCCATGTTCCACCACTTAGTCCATCACTAGTTAAAATTACTCGACTCTGCTGCCAAGCCAAAACCACGGGCTAGCACATCCACCGGGCTTTAATGCTGAAATCTGTCCTTCCTGGGCCAAGAAGCTAAAACTTGAAATGAGAGCGTCTTTACTGCAAAACCAGTAACTTGATGTGGGGTCTTGCAGTTGAACCAACAGACTGGTCTTGCTCATAAATCCCATTCCCAGAGTGCCTGGAACATAGATGCCCTTTTAAGCGATAAAGTAAATCTGTGATTAATTTTTTTTCCCAGGACGCTATGGAAGAGTAACTCTTACAGGTGGGTGTTTGGGATGTTGTTAAGAGTTAGAAGAACTTACATCCTGAGACCCAGGGGTTTTCATAGAATGGTTTAGGTTGGAAGGGACCTTAAAGACCATCTCGTCCCGACCCCCCTGCCCTGGGCAGGCTCACCTCCCACCAGCCCAGGTTGCTCCAAGTGCCTTGAACACCTCCAGGGATGGGGCAGCCACAACTTCCCAGGGCAATTTGTTCCAGTGCCTCACCACCCTCAGAGTGGCTTTGGAGTGAGATATGGTGCGTTACTCTACAGTGTGTCCTTTGCTCTTGTTGCGCTGTCTGTCTGAGCCCAGTGCAGGTGCTGGGAGCCTCTGGTGAGCACCTCCTCCTGACAGGCAGCATCTTTCCTGGTGCCGCGCTCCCTGGCCGCATGTGCTCACTGTGAGTGTGCATTTCAGACGGCTCTTTGTGCTGCAGAGCTGCTAACTTTTTATTTTTTCTTTCAGTCAGCAGAGGTAAATCTGCTTTGAACTAGGCACGCTCGGAGGACTGGGAAGATGCTGCTTTGCATGGGTGAAAGAAACCCTCAAAATGGGCAGAAGTTGCCCCAGACTGTGGCAAATTCCTGATACCTGCCCTGCAGCCAGGTTTGATGCTTTCAGATTGAGACTGAGGTCTGCTGAGCAAGTGTGGATGAATCAGGCGATGCCCTGGGCTAACTCCTCCGTTGCATTTCAGTCAGCGTTTTTAAGTTACGGTTTCTGTTCTGCAAGCAAGCCAATGTAAATGCAAGGCTGGGGATTAATTCCTTGAACTAGATCGTAACTTTAAAAGACATGCAGGGCTTCGTATGTAAAACTGAGCTCTAGCCAGGTTTAAGCATCCTTTTACCCATGCATCTCTCCAGCCTGTTAGAGCTGGGGACTTTGGAGCTTGGTTCCCTGCTGTGTCACCCAACAGGTTTCTGCCTCGTGAAATACCATATATTATGTTTTTCCCTTTCACTCTGAACAGGCTCAGGCATGGCACATGCAAGCCTGGTTCAGAAACACTTCTGAAAACTTAAGCTAGACATGTCGAGAGGAAAACCTTTACCAAATCTGAATCAAAATCCCACCCGTGGTCCCATCAAGGATACAGTATGTACTTTGAAGTCTTACTCTTCTCTGCCCTTTGCCTACTAACATTTGGGTAGATGTAAAACTTAGTTTTTTAGGTGGAGGATTGATTGAAAGAAGTGATGAGCAGGTGTCTCTGGATTTACCTGCTTAATTTGGCAGCGTGGCAAAGGGTTGTGGTGGGTTCAGCCAGGCACAGGCTAAAGCGACGGGTGTTGGCTGTAGGCACGCCGAGGGTGACAGCAGAGGTTTTCTTTCGGGTCCATAGGCCCTGGAGATCAGCAAATCCCTTCTTGTCTGGTTTTCTTCACTGGCTGTGAGGCAGGGAAAGGGCGCACATTGTGGAGTTAGATTTAGTAATAAGAAAACTGTAACAGAATAAGCTGTGATTTATCTAGAGGGGAAATAGTTTGCTGATGACATCTCAGGCTGGACTGTTTAATAACGCTTGCCTTTGTAAGTTTATATTTTTTTGGAATAAAGTTCTAAAATTGAAGGCCAGACAGCAGCCTGTTGCTACCAGTGACCCAAACCACTTTATTTCATCAGCATTATTGTAAACCCTGACATTTCATAAAATAGTTTATTGTATTTATTAATCTACTGGAATCGATGCTTCCCTTTAGTTTGAGACTTAGGGACTGGGGTGTAGGAGGGAGTACAGGTTTGCTCCGTGTTACTTTGGATGTTTGCCTCTAAACATTTGAATTTCACTTTCTTGCTAACTTATAAAAAGAATTTTTACATCCCATATGGATCTGGAAAACGAGGCAGGTGGGGGTTGTGGTGAGGACATGCTGCTTGCTGTGAAATAAAACCTAAAAACCACAACTGACACCTCATTAAAAGGAAATTGACTTTCAAAATTTGCTAAAAAACCACAGACTTTAGAGCTATCCTGATTGTTTTCTTTTATTCTTGACAGTATCTCCCTTTAAGCATAAATACTGACTCCAGTGGCTGTGGTGTGGGATTCCCTCTTGGAACAAAAGCAAATAGTGGAGCTGGTGCAGCGCTCCCACGGCACAGCCTGGGGAACCGGCAGCAGCCTGCGGGGCTGCTGGGCTGTTTGGGCAGCAGAAGCTGTTCCTTGAGTGGAATTTAACTCGGCGGCCTTAGGGAGAGGCTGCTGCCTCATAAATAGCAGAAAAATCCTCCGGTGGGGGGGATATGGGCAAAGCAGGGCCGTGTGCCTTGCAGCTCGGTGTGGTTTTGGCAGCCGGCGGTAGAGCCGCGCTCGGCTATGCACCGTCGCAGCATCAGGAGCTCTGGAGGTGGAGGAGAAGGTAACACAGCCGCTTGAATGCCGAGACTGCTCTTGTTTAGCCTTTACGGGCTCGGCGGATGTGTTCAGTACAGGCCTTTGCAGAGCCTGTGGTTGAACGGCAATCGTAGGAGACTGCCAAATCTCCACCTCCTCAGCCCATCCAGGTGATTCCCACCAGCAGCAGCAATCCGGGGTTGTATCTCCCCATGGCCCCAGCCCTGGGCAGGAGGTGGCAGCTCAGGCACTGAATTGACTTCCCCGGGCTGTCTGTACCACTTGCCTACGGCAAAGGGATCTTAACATCATTACTGAGTCAGCAAGAGCACAACATGCCCAGAATCCCTGTCTCTCCAAACGTGCTGGAGGGTCACGCTTATGTCTTGGGATGTGAATCCGGGCCATCCACTACTTCAAGTGCTCGTGGACCCGACTCTGCTGAAGCCTGGGTACCAGCCGCGCAGTGAGCCACGCTGTCTGCTCATCCCTGGTTAGTCTGGGGAAGGAGATGCCCAAGCTCTGCCTGTCCATGGCGGCAGCAAAACCTCACTCACCTGAAGACAGATTATGGCTGCTGGATTTGCCCTGTGCAGTCAATAGATGTGACGATGTCCTCAAAGGGGTTGGCATCTGTTGATGTGAAAAGCTCCGGATTCATACTAGGTTCTTGTTTCCTTTCTTTCCAAATCTAGTAGGCAATAGCATCTCACTAAGCGTGGAGGGCTGCTGTGGCTTAGTGGTTGACTGCCAGAGCAAATGTCCTTGCAGAGCATTCTTGGGCAGCATTAAAATATCTGGCTGCAATCTTCTGTCAGCGATAAATGGGTAACATCATTATCAGTGTGATTAAAAAAAATTGTAAATGCAGAGCTGACTTAGGGTTTTCAGTTCAGAAAGTAAGAAGTGCTGTGTTTCATTACCGTCTATTTTTAACAGGCAAAGCCAGCTGCAGTTAGATGTAAAAAGAAATGCTCTGGAGATCATTTATGAAAATGCAGATGCTCTGTTTAGAAACTTTTACACCGGGCTCGGTCATGTGTGCCGAGAGCCATCCCAGTCGGCTCTGCTTTGAAGCTGCTGTTGCCCAAAGCCAGAGGGATCTCATGGCTTGTGCTGGGACTCTCTCTGAGGATGCGCCTTCTGTATTTACCGCATACCTTTGGTTCCCAATGGTGGTGTATGTTCCATAGTGTACTACTTGGGCTTGGTATTTTTGGTGTGAGCACCCTGCTGTGTGGCCATGTCCTGCATGGATCTTGCTTTCAGCAAAGATGAATGCTCCACTGTTGCAGATGGAGTGATGCACTTTACTCACAGAGAGAAGCTTGATACATCTGTTGATATAAAGCAGGGATTTAACAAAGCTTGATAGTAAATGCATCAGTGTTTTAACAAGATTCGGTGGCAACGTACACTTGGTTATTTACTGCATAGAGGACAGGGTCAGACAGAGCTGCCAGGGAGACCCTCCCGTAGAGTGGAGGTTCAGAAAGGATGCCCTTGCTTTCCAAACTCCTTCTCAGAGAGGAGTTTGGGTGCAGCTGGATCCACTCCTAGTTCCGGACTTGGTCTACGGTTTATGTCTAAAGGATTATATAAGCGCAGTCAAACTTTTGTATCACTTAGCTAAGATTTCAAAGTTTAGCGTGCTATTAGTCACTTACTGAGGGTCTGTTGTGGCAAGGAGTGTCTGAATCTCAAGAAGTAACCTTGAGGGCATCGCTTCTCAAGGGGAGATCCCGCCGCTGTGCAGGAGAGCTCAAAGGGCTCTTGGGCTGTTCACTATTTATGGAGGTAAAATGATTGACCTATAGTCACATTTGCATATTTACCACAGTACCAGCATTGCTCAGGTCAGCCCTTGGCTATTGTGTTGTTATCTGTCTCCCCAAAACCACCTTTGAGCCCCGGATGCCACCATCACGATTAGATGCCCCCGTTGTCACCACCACGGGTGGTTATCGCTTGGGCAGGGTTACAGGAGATAAAGGTCAAGTTGGCGCCTGGGAAGGGGGGGAGCACACAGTCACATCTGCGCAATGTGGCCCCAAAACAGGTATGCTGTGACAGGCCATGCTAGGAGATTCCTCCTTACCTCCGTGTCTTGTAGATGTCCCCGGTGCTCAGGTTGCTCTCTGTAAAGCACTTCTGAGCGTGGGGGCTGTGTTTCTGCCCCCCTGTCTGGGTCTGGTCCTGTTGGGGTTACTGACACTTTTCTAAAACCTTCTCCTGCCCCTTCTCTTCCTCAGACCTCAATAGCAACGGGTTCATCTGCGACTATGAGTTGCACGAGCTCTTCAAGGAAGCCAACCTGCCTCTCCCCGGGTACAAAGTGAGAGAGATCATCCAGAAGCTCATGATCGACAGCGACAAGAATAAAGATGGGAAGATTAGTTTTGAAGAGTTCGTCTATGTAAGTGATACTTCTGAATTTCCAGCAGGCTGGGGGACCCCTTTTAGACAAAGCTAAGGAAAAGGGGGTAGAAGAGGTTGAACCTGGCTTCTCAGCCGCTTTCCCTAATCCTGGTTTGCTTTCTACAAACTGATCACTTTTGAGGACTTGCCATGTAAAAGTCCGTTCTTTGTACAGATCTCTGCATATTACAGGTCTTTTGTGCTGCCACTGCCAGACTTTAGGTTTGGACAGAGGGGAAATATGTTGGTTTTTAAACAAAAACCCCAAAAGAATCCACATGCTTTTCCTATATGAGAACTTTGTTGGAGACCGAAAGACCATTTCCACATGAGGTGACAACTGGAAAAAAGACTTCCAGTTCTCCAAGCTTACAGTATCGACTGGAAGTGACTCAGTTTTTCCAGGCACATAGGTGAATGTTTTTCCCAATGAGGCAGTATAATTTCCTTTCTCAATTTAATAGAGCTACGAGTATTTGCTAAAGATTTGAGAGGGCGTTTCAAGACACACTTGGAGATTAGATGCTGATCTAGGAAAATTCAAATCCGTTTGTTGCCTTAAAAGGGAAGAACAGGAGTAAGGAGATAGAAGCTTGAGGGTGGGTCTAACCTTCAGCCTTTTTCTGTAGAAATAGGTCAGAATTTTTTAATTTTTTTTATTTTTACAAAGGCACGATACTTATCCCGAGATACTGGTTCAATATCCATCCCTTCATCCTTTTCATGCTCTGATGACTGCATGCCAAAAGAGTAATAAAAGTATGCGCGCTACATTGAGGGAGCTGTTTCTATGCCTACTATTTTTCTTGATATTTCTTAATTTATTTTTACCTTCTGTTCCTTAATTGTTTTCAGACCCTCTGAACTTTTTGAGTTCGGAGCCAACTAGTAAGTTGGAGTTTGTTTGCAGTTCGTGAACACTTGCATGCTTGGGTGCATGTTTCAGCTGGTGGTTTGAGCTGGTCCGTAACTCTAACTTTGCACTAGGAAGGAAGAAGTAGATCTCTTCTGGCACATTTGAACGGTACCAATGATCGAGTAAACACAAAATGTCGTACAGATAGCTAAGCTACGGTAGTTGAAGGGGTTTTACAAACAGAACTGTTGCCATATTTCCACCTCTGAGCACTTTTGCTGGAGTACAAAGGATGATGTGAACTGACTTGAGGTTGGGGCTAACTGACTTAGTGGTACCTCAGCATTAAAGCATGTAGTTTCAAAGAAGCTACGCCATACCAGTAATTAATCCAGCAAATTTTAAAATAAATAAATCTGTATCAAAGATCCTTCTGTTTAAAACCAACCAACCAGAAAACCCAAAACTTTTGGGCTCTTGAGTCTTTGCTCAGCTCTACCTGATAGCTGGGGTGAGCGAAACCTCTGTGTGCCGTCAGGAGATGCTTTAACTGCCCTGCATCATCACCTTGACTCGTGTTGAAGGGACGGGGGAGGTAAGGCTGGCCCCGCAGCGACACCTCTGCAGCCAGGTGGGCAAGTCCCCTCCTCTCTTTTTAACAGAAGCACTTTGCTTTACAGTGCTGTTTCATTGCCTTTTTCTGGGTAGCGATTGGAGAACCTGTATACATTTCATTTGTGTTTTCAGCGTGGTTGAATATGATTTGGTTAAGTTTTGAGGGAGTTACAGTAGGCTTTCAAGCCATTGGATGTGTTGTGTTTTGGTTTTTTTTTCTAATAGTTGCTCAGTTCTGTAGGACCTCTGAGCCACTAATAGGAACGCACAACCTGCGCAGATGGCACGTGGCATCTTTCTGAGCTACAGCATCCCTTCAGCCCTCAAACGTGAGGGTGTTTTGTCAGTTTGCTCAAGCCTGCTCTTGGGGACGGGGGTGTCCTTACCTGGAGCGGTCGCTGTTACACGTTATTGTGGGTTTGACTGTCGCACGCTTCAAGAGAATTGTTTCTTGGGTTGTGGACAATGCCTTTTGTGTGAACGAAAAGTCACAGTCACACGGGCGTCTGGCTTAACGCAAAAAGGTTAAAATGGCACAACAGCTTTCTCAACTTTGGTCCCACGGAAACCACTGCATGTGTACCTGCTCCCGGACTGCAAAGGTTTCACCTTTATTTTTTTTCTTGTGGCTTCTTGAAATCTACTCAGAAAGGTAAATGTACACGAGGTATTTCATCCCTAATGCTTCTGTTTCAGTAGGCACTTGCAACATGTGTTTGAGGGAGTGGGACAACTCTCTGCCCACTATCTGTGTTAAATTTAATACCACTACACCCTGGCTGGGCCCTTCACATTTGCTGATCTTACTACAAAGTCTGCTTTAAAGCCCAGAGGAAATCGTTTCTTCTGTGGCCCTTTCATTTGAGGAAGACAATTTTTTTTTCTTGCCTAACAGAGCACTTTAAATTGTAGATTTTCCAAGAGGTGAAAAGCAGCGATATCGCTAAAACGTTCAGAAAAGCCATTAACAGGAAGGAAGGAATCTGTGCCATCGGGGGGACCTCGGAGCTCTCCAGCGAGGGGACGCAGCACTCCTACTCAGGTATCGCTCTGCCCTTCCAACCCTCTCACACGTAAGGGGAGGCCGTATCCCCAAAATAGTGGATTTTTCCTGCCCTGCCCTGTGCTGTGCTTTTGTTCTCCCATAGCTGAATGATCTGGGGGTCGAGGTGAGAGCAGGACAGAATTAGAGGGTGATGCCTGATTAGCGGTGCGTAAATTAAATGTGTGCTTATTTGTTAACTGTGCTTGCTGATGAAGTCCTTGTGTGGCACTCGAATATAATAAAGTTGTTGAGTAAGGAGTAAATAACAGGAATATTCTAGTAATTGGAAGTGAAAGTCATATGTCTTTAAACTTAGTGTGACTAATAAAATAGCGTGGTAATGATAGTGGGGCGGCTTTTATTTCCCTGGGCTATTGTACACTGGTTCTTTTGGGAAAATATTTGTGAAAAAGCCTGTATTTAATTTACAATTGTTTATCTTAGAGGAAGAAAAATATGCCTTTGTAAACTGGATAAACAAAGCCCTGGAAAATGATCCCGACTGCAGGCACGTTATTCCAATGAACCCAAATACAGATGACCTGTTCAAAGCTGTGGGAGACGGGATTGTGCTATGGTAAGTCGTGGTGGCTCCTGAATTTAAAAAAAAAAAGTTTAAAAAAAAAAAAAAAATCGCTGAAATAACTTCCCCAAATTGTAGTTAGGGGAATTTTCATCCTATTCTACACTGTTTTTGTGACCAGTGTGTGTGCATAATGTTTTGCATGTGTAAAAAGGGGCTCAGTCGCCCAGGCTTTTGTTGTCATTGCATGGTGCTTCAGCTTTGATGCCGACTTCACAAGCAGGTATTTTTGTTTGGGCTTGAGACCGAGTTGGCTGAAGGGGAGAAGGTGCCTTTGTGGGAGCAGAAGTTGTCCTGGTGCAAACTGAGAGTGATGCTAGGTAGCTTGGGGGAGGGCAGATGTGCTAAATAGCCCTTTTTCTGGGATTTTTAGGCAGACGGGAACCTCTGTGGGAATGTTAGTGACCTTATGAATTAACCCCCAAATTAATTCTCGGGGAATCCTCTTGTTGCTTTTGAGAACAGCTGCACTAAGTTAGTAAAGTAACTTACTTTGCTGCATGCTGCGAACGGAAGGCATCCAGGGCTGCTAAACACCAACCGCCTTCTATGTGTGGGGTTTCTTTTGGTTTTGTGGTTTTGGTTTGTTTTTTAAATGTAAGTGAATTAATATAGGGGAGAACTGGATCAGCCTGGAGTTTCAGTATCAATACATAAAAAATATTGAGTGGGCTGCCCATTGCCTTTCATTTCTTTTTTTTTTTTTTTCTTTAGCTTGTGATCTTTCTTTTTTTTTCTTTTTCCCCCCAGTTTCAAGTAGTTCAGGTCTTCAGGCGAAGACTGAACTGAGTAGGAAGTCCTTCATAATATAACGTAAAAACTCGCCGTGTTTTCTGTTGACTAAAAATTCATCGCGCTCACCTGCTTCCCACTGAGCTCTCCAAATGTTTGCGCTTTTGGGGGGCAGTTTTTTCTTGCCAGCAGTAGGACACCTTTGCAATCGGAGGAAGCGCGTTGTACTAGAATCTGCAGTGGGTGTCAACAGAGCGATGGGTCTTCGCTAGTTCAGTGACTGCGCTGTGAATAATTCATGTGCTCTTTTTGGTCCAGCGGCTGAGATCAGTAGTGGCCAGTAGCATGTTTAAGGTTTCAGGCTTAGCTATTAGTTACAAATACGTTCTTGGTAATGTAAATATTAACTTCTGATTTACACAACCTTGATTTAAAAAAAAAAAAAAGAAATGCACAAAATCAAATGGGCAAAAGGAAATCTACTGTGGTGAGTATTGTAACAGTGCTTTGAGTGTTGTTGAGATATACTAACGTAACTATATACTAAACGTTGTTCAAATATTATTGTTTTTCCTCTTACCAGCAAAATGATCAATCTTTCTGTTCCGGACACCATTGATGAAAGAGCAATTAACAAGAAGAAACTCACACCATTCATAATTCAGGTATAATACGTTTCTGTATTTTTGCTGAAATTCATATTCAGATAGAATTAACGAAAACAGCACGGTGGCTGGAGGTGTTATGGTGAAACTCTGGCAAGGAGCGAGTTTTATAACTTGGCGTTTAATTATTAAAGGCAGTTTTGTACTGCGCATAATTGACAGCGCTGTGGGTACAGCTCAAAAGTCAAAAATGCGAACTTAATGACAAAACGGGTAAAATGGCTGAAATGCTGTGTGCGCCGGTATTGCTGCGGTGATTATATGCCGTGCCGTCTTCTGAAAGCAAGACGGTTATCGGCATGGGCTACCTTTGAATCATTTCATAGTACGTCAAGGTGTTTCTTGCAAGGCTGCCTGCGTGTGCGTGCCCGTATAAGTTAACACTTCTCTAGCCTTATTCTTGTTGACACCGCTAGACTAACTCAGAGGCTGAAACTAAATACCAGAGGCTGAAATTAAACCCTGGTGCCTCGTTCAGTTCTTATTGATTCAACCTGCTGCCACCGCAGCTCCGTAAAAACTTCAGCGGTCGGGAGCATTTCCTCCGAGCTGCTGCCATCGGAGCAAGGACAAGGGGAGAATCTCCGCTCTGCTGGCGCTGGATGAAAGGCGAAGCAGCCTCTCCCCTGGCTGTCTCTCACTCGGCTGTGCTGTTTGCAGGAGAACCTGAACCTGGCGTTGAATTCCGCATCCGCCATCGGGTGTCATGTTGTCAATATTGGCGCAGAGGACTTGAGGGAAGGGAAACCCCACCTGGTCCTTGGGCTTCTCTGGCAGATCATCAAGATCGGCTTGTTTGCCGACATCGAGCTCAGCAGAAATGAAGGTAAATGAAACTATAAGCGATTACTTCTGAAGCGTGAGCACCCCATTGCTTGCACTGTCACCTCCAGCCCCGTCGCTGCCGCTTCTCTCCCCTTCTCTCTGCTGAAAGTGGGGTACTCGCCTTCGGGCTCCTCGGGGCACGCACCGAGCTGAGTGCTTCTCCAGCCTCTTTATATTTATAGCTGTGAAGCAGGCTCCGGCGGGGGGGTTGTGCCCCCCTGGGGAGGTGTGTCAGCCTTGGAGAACTGGCTGAACCCCAGTCTGTAAGTCAAGATGCATCTTGCGGTGCGAGTGTGTGCATTGCTCTGTGATGCCCGGGGCTGGGCAGGCTCTCCCGGGGGGGCTTCGGCCATAGGTGGATGCATCACGGTGTTGGGAGGTGGTAAAAGCTGCTTGCATCCTCTTAGGATTGTAGGTGACTGCACATCTTCCTTAAAAACAAACAAACAAAACAAAAAAAAAAAAAAAAAGAGGGCTTCAGCTCTTTGGGAATATCTTCGCAATGACTTGGTTCTCCTAAAATCCTCCGCTTTGTTCTCGGCAGTGGGAGAGCAGCGCTGCAGCTCTCCCCCTATGCTTGCTTGGCCCTGCATGACAGCCTCCAAAATTTAAACTTTTCACCCCATTCCAAGAGCTCTGTTATTGCTGCATGGGCTATCGGAGCACCCAGACGGATGGAGGGGCTTCGGTGTCTTTTGTTTAAACTTCCCAGTCGTGAAGGGGTAACAATGTTTGGCTTAGGTTGAAAATTCATGGTAGGGAAAGCACCAGCCAGCTGAAAGGGTGCTTATCGTGGCTTTTCTGGCTTTTTTTAACAGTGCATATGAAACTGCTTGGAAGCACTTTTTCATTGAGATAGAAATACATTTGCATTTAGCTTACTTTCATCAGCTTAAAAGACTGCACGTAAATTCCAGAGAATTTTGTTATGCAAGAAAATGGAAAATATCCTTCACACACAGTTTTCTAGATCATTCATACTCTTCTCTGTGTAACAACCAACTTGGGAAAACTCCACTAATGCTCAGAGTATTTTGACTTAATCAGCAGTTGGTATTGTCCCTCCCCTCTCCCCCTGAAATGTTGCTGCAGCTCTAATTCTGGTATGCAGGTTTGCCGCTTGAAAACTCCTTCCTTCCCCTCACGAGCGTTTTTCTTCTAGCACTGGCTGCCTTACTTCGTGATGGTGAAAATCTGGAGGACCTTATGAAGCTATCCCCAGAAGAGCTGCTCCTAAGATGGGCCAACTACCACTTGGAAAACGCAGGCTGGCACAAAATCAATAACTTCAGCTCGGATATCAAGGTACCGAGAGCTCTCCTGGGCTGCACGTGCCTGGGAAAAGGCTGGGAGCCGGCCAGGGATGTGTTTGCATGTATAAATGAGGCTCTTCCTCCGCAGACGTGACCTTTCTTAACCTTAATAGACTGAGTGGGCTTAACAGAGCTTTTAGGGGTGGTCCATTTAAGGCACTGCAGTGCTGCTCTCTCTTGCCGTGACGTTGAACCCAGTGTTGAGCTGTCAGAGTGTTTCCTCCAGTGCTGGTGCAGTCCTGCTGCAAAGCTGTTGCATGTTTTAATCGAGCAGGAAAACGGTATTAGTCATGTGTTTTCAACTCTTCTTAATAGAACTTTTTTGATGGAAATAATTTTTCAAGGGCGTGCAGCTCGCTCAGATAGGGTGAAATCCTTAACTGCATCCCTGGAGAGAGTGACTTCCTCACACTTTCAGTTGGTGATGGCATTTCATCCAAAACGTCATGGGCTGGAGAGAGGAAGGGAAACAAGATCTCTTATTCTCCACACTGGGCTGAGTAGAAATGAGAGCGGGGAGTCTTACAGCTATTTTTCAGATGTGAGGGGGTGGCTCTTTCCTCTCAGCACTAGTGAGAAATGGAGGGTGGCGACTGCCGGTCAGTGTGGGGTTTTTGGACACTGGTCTCGGCAGGTTTCTGGAGCCAACAGTTTTGAGGAGGAGAAGGAGGACTGAAGTGGATTCCAGGTTAAAGCGCTGTTGAGGTGGAAAAAAAAAATAACTGAGGTGCATGGGGAGCACGGAGCTCCCCTGAGTGTGTGTGCACACACAGTCAGTCTTGTTGCCAACTTCCAAATTGCTTACAGCTTTGCTGATAGCTGTTGGCTTGTCTGCTGCAACCCACAGGCTGCCAGGATATGCTGAGGTCCTTCTTAGTGCTGAGGACTAAAAAGATTTGTAGTTGATAAATAATTAGTGCAGCTATTTGCTTCTCCTAGTCTGTGACCATCCCTGGCCTCTCTCCTTTACGCTGTGCTAGCTGATGGGCAAGCACAGGAGAAAACATTCAGCGTTCTTATAATCAGCTTTTTGCCCGGACTTTGTCTTCGCTGAGCTGTTTTCATCGGTGCTGTAGCAGTAGGAATTGGCTGCCTTGTTTTAGGGGTTAGGGCCACCTTGGGGTATCTGGCTGGGGGGAGGGGGCCGTGAGAGTGAGCAGCGTGGGGTCACTGCCTCCTCCAGCCGTTGGAGAGGGGGCTGTGACACCAGAGCTTATAGCAAGGGCAGCTTTCAAACAGTTAAACCTCATAGTTTTCAGCTTAAATATTTCTAACCTTTTCCCTTTCTGTTTTCTTTTCTGCTGCCTGGATTTCTGCCATCATGCTCTCTTTTAAGCTTACAGATTTCGGTAATTCAGTAAAGGTACATAAGCCAATTATGCACAGTGACTTGGTAAAGATGAGCCTGAAATGCATTTTTACAGTATATTCACTGCTGTGCGGGAGACCTGAATTTTCTTTTTCATCCATTTCAGGATTCCAGAGCTTATTTCCACCTCCTCAATCAAATTGCACCTAAAGGGCAGAAAGAAGGAGAGCCTCAGATTGATATTAACATGTCGGGTTTCAACGTAAGTATTCCGGCTGTCGTGCTGTACAGTCGCGAACTACCTGTACCCTGTAATTGCCCCATGACATCTAGGTAACCTGGTATCTTAATTTCTAGAGGGTGTAAAGTGTCAGTGGGCGTGGGCGCACCTCTGGTACGTGCGAAGTGAGTGATTGTCGCAGGCCTGATCACTACCTGCCAATTAACATATGTGATTGAGAAATCGTTTGTGGCTTTGCTCCATTTGGGAGCATGCTGACTTCTGCTTTTGAACCACCAAGTTCAAAAAGCATAAAAGTTGGAAAGCACATAAACTTGGAAAGCGCCATGCTAGGAAAAATGCCGAGACAAACCGGGACGATTGCATCCAAAGCGGCAGGGATTAGCGTGCATTCATCCCTTTGATTAGCGACTGATGCCTAATGAAGGCGGACGGAGTTGTGACGTTGCCCCAGGGAGCAGTCAGGAGCTTCCCATCTGCTTTGTAGCCCAATCTTTTCCATGACAGCTCTTGTCCGTGTCATCCCCGGCAGGAAAAGGACGACTTGCGGAGAGCAGAGTACATGCTTCAGCAGGCGGATCGGCTGGGCTGCCGGCAGTTCGTCACGCCGGCTGATGTGGTCAGTGGCAATCCCAAACTGAACCTGGCCTTCGTTGCCAACCTGTTCAACAAGTACCCAGCACTTACCAAGCCTGAAAACCAGGACATCGACTGGACCCTACTGGAAGGTGATGGCCGTATCAGTCACAAAATTAGCAGGAGGGAAATATCTGAAGTAAACACTTGTGTCACAAGAGGCTGTGCCCAGTGGAGGTATCTCCATTGGAGTAACACCTGTGATTTGAGGCTTCAGTACTGCAGTGGTGGTTTACTTGTTTGGGGCAGATGAGAAGGGTACTTGACAGTTGGTTCAGCTGCTCTGACCCTGATGTGGAGCCTGAACCTGTAGAGCACAGCCAGGAGCCCGTCAGTCATCATAGAATCGCAAAATGGTTTGAGTTAGAAGGGACCTTGAAGATCATCCAGTCCCAACCCCCCTGCCCTGGGCAGGGACACCTCCCCCCAGCCCAGGTTGCTCCCAGCCCCGTCCAACCTGGCCTTGAACACCTCCAGGGATGGGGCAGCCACAGCTTCTCGGGGCAACCTGCATCAAGCGCTCACCACCCGCACGGGAAAGAATTTCTTCCTGATATCTCATCGAAATCTCCCCTCTTTCAGTGTAAAACCGTTCCCCCTCGTTGTATGGCTGCCCTCCCTGATCCAGAGTCCCTCCCCAGCTCTCTTGGAGCCCCTTTAGGGACTGGAAGGGGCTCTGAGCTCTCCCCGGAGCCTTCTCTTCTCCAGGCTGACCCCCCCCCCCTCTCCCAGCCTGTCCTCCCAGCAGAGGGGCTCCAGCCCTCCCAGCATCTCCGAGGCCTCCTCTGGACTTGCCCCTACAGCCCCCATGCCAGGGCTGGGAAGCTGATTTTGCCATTCCCTGTGATGGGCAGGAGCACCTCAGTGATGCAGCGAGATGTTCATGGGAGCACTAATTGTTGGCAGAACGAGGATTAGGGCTTTGGCTGCCTGGCTCCCAGACAGCAGTTAGCTAACACCCATGTGAAACACCTTCCTGCTACTTCTTCTTGCAAGTGCAATAGGCATGTTCTTCTGAAGCCTGGAGAAATCAAACTGATATCCAAAACTAGATATCAGGGCAACCGTCTCCCTTTGAAAAAATTATATTAGAAAAAATACCCTTTTTCTGCTCGAGAACCTAATCGATGAGCTATGCTGCTCAAAGCTCCTTGCCTTGCGAGGTGGAAAACCTTTGAGCTTGCAGAAGTTGTATGAACCTGTTTTCTCTCATCTAGGAGAGACACGTGAGGAACGGACCTTCCGCAACTGGATGAACTCCCTTGGGGTGAACCCCCATGTAAATCACCTCTACGGGTAAGCGCCGGGCTCTTGGGAGAGACCCAGCTAGTTTGGGCCAGAGATGTGCCCGCACCAGTGTCCTGGTGCCCACAGTGCCGAGCAAA
This sequence comes from Vanellus vanellus, assembly GCF_965231255.1. Lineage (NCBI taxonomy): Eukaryota > Metazoa > Chordata > Aves > Charadriiformes > Charadriidae > Vanellus > Vanellus vanellus. The sequence goes on along the minus strand of NC_138915.1, from coordinate 23,550,332 downwards.
GAGCTGGAGAAAGGGCGGTGGTAGGGAGTGGGAGATGCTCACTGTACCCTCCCCGTAGCGTAGGGATTTCTGAGCCAGCACTCGACACACCAGCAATTGGCTTTAAGGGCTGAAGGCAGTTGTTTATTTTCCCCTATCTTATGTAAATTGGTACCCTGAGACCCCAATGCATATAGATCTGTTCAAGCAACTGGAAATAAATTCCCTGTCACCTAATTTTAGGGCTTAACCAAGACATCATAGTTAGGAGGCAAGGTACTCTGGGTCCCTATAATCAGTGGAGCAAGGTGGCCAACTTTGGATTTTATGTAGCATAATTCTTCCCTGGTTCTGTTGCTGATTACCATGCTAAAACCTGCTTTAGCTCAGCAGCTAACATTAAGAATGGAGCCTTGAAAACTACAAAATGAAAAAAAAAAAATGTTTTTTTCTTTTTTGGGTTGTTGAAATTGCGGTAACCTGTAAAGAGGAGTAATTATTAACGATGTGACAAAGTCAGAGTGCGTTTGAATCTTGAGGCATTAAGCTTAATCGATGCTTTCCACTTTAGCGATCTCCAAGATGCACTGGTAATACTACAATTATATGAAAAGATCAAAGTTCCTGTTGACTGGAATAAGGTTAACAAGCCTCCGTACCCTAAGCTTGGAGCAAATATGAAAAAGGTAAGCGTTTCAAAAGACTTTAAAAGAAGCTGCGGACACTAAAAATTTGAGGCTTCTAGTCAAGTGAATGTATTTGCGAGTGATTTTTCTGTTTAACCTCTTTTCCTGTGTAGCTAGAAAACTGTAACTACGCTGTAGACTTGGGAAAGCACCCAGCTAAGTTCTCCCTGGTTGGTATCGGAGGACAGGATCTGAATGACGGAAACCCAACGCTGACACTGGCCTTAGTCTGGCAGTTGATGAGAAGGTAGGACCCGGCTCAAACGTGAAACTTGTGAGTAGAGTACAGAGTTTGGGAAGTTTTTTTACCGCGAGAGCACTGCAGCACTGGAACAGGTCACCCAGAAAGATTGTAAAAACTCTTTCCTTGGGAGGTTTCTGAGGCGCAGCTGGACAAAACTATGGCAGAGCTGATCCTGCTGCATGTGGGAGGCTGAAGCAGAGAGCCCCGGAGAGCCCACTGGTGCATCTGTGAGCATCCCGCTGAGCAGGATCACCTCTCTCTCACCTGCTCAGGTCTGGTCCACGTGCAGGAGTGCTTAGCAGGAACATTTATACAACTTTTATGTTCTCATTTTTAATTGGGATTTGAGAGAGAAACATTCCAGGGCTGCTCTGTAACCCCTCTTCTGCATTGGAACGGGAGGAAGGGAAAACTCAAGAACAGATAAAGTTTGTCATCCTTCTTCTTATCTATTTCTGAAGAATTTTAAGATTATGCACATGTATAATATATATCTGAAAAATAGCTACATGGTAGCCCCTTATTTGGTAATAGAGGTCAGAATGCGAACTCGTGAGTGTATCCGCACCTTTTGGGTAATGTGTTAATCCTACAGAGCAAATGATCAGTGGTGAAACAGTTTAACAAGTGTCCCAAGCCCAGGCAATTTTGTGATCATGTTAAACGACCTGAAAGGCTTAGAAAGACTAAATGCTTTAACAAAAATCATACTTCAGATAAGATAGATGATTATTCCCTTTTGCTGAAGGAGTATTTTTTTAAAAAAAGAAAAAAAAACCAAAACAACAAAAAAAGCAGAGCTGAGACTATGTGAAGACTTTCCAAGCTGCCATGGGCTCACATTGTGTCCTGGCTGCACGCTCACCTGGGCTTTGCCCAGGCTCTCTGCCTAATCTTCTTCTCTCTGCTGGTTCTCAGGTACACACTGAATGTCCTGGAGGACCTGGGTGACGGTCAGAAAGCTAACGATGACATTATAGTCAGCTGGGTAAACCAGACCCTGAAAGAAGCTGGCAAGTCCACCTCCATACAGAACTTCAAGGTGCAGGTTCCCCTCTTGCATCCAAAAGGAGAGGGGTGCCCAAAAAGTATTTCCTTGGCTGGAGGAACAGCAGGAACATCTTAGAAGGGGGTTCAAACAGGACAGGGTTCAGCCTGTGCTGGGAACAAAGTGGCTTCGAGTCACCAGAGAGGAGACTTTTTAGGACTGCCCTTGGTGGGGAATAGCGGTGGGGTGAGGGAGCTGGTGGGGTAGCAGAGGAGGGGGGAGTGGTCGGGCTCCGGGGCGGAGGTGGGGGCGAGATGCTGGTGAGCACAGGGGCTGGAGCTGGTGAGCATCGGTAGGTGAGCGGTGTCCTTTGGGATCTGGGCAGCGAGGCACACCTGCTGTCTGCACAGCGCTTGGCTGCTTTCGATTTGCAGAGAACTTGGGGGATATTGGAGTGGTGCTCTTGTACTATTACCAAAGGAGAAGCATCAGTTTGGTTTTCCCTGTGGGAATAATTGCTACCACAGCTACTTTGGAAATGGCGTGTGTAGAGCTTGTTTTGTTGCACGTTGCAGAGCAGCTGAATTGAGGTGGGGGGTATGCTGCACGGATTAGACGTTCATCTTTACTCCTCTGTCTCTGTGTTCTCTAGGACAAGACTATCAGCACAAGCTTGGCGGTCGTGGATTTAATTGATGCTATACAGCCTGGTTGTATCAACTATGACCTGGTAAAGACCGGTCATTTATCAGAAGATGACAAACAAAATAACGCTAAGTAAGTTTGCCGTCTCAAAAGCTGGTTTGCTTTGAAAGAGTGCTCCTTCTCTGCGCTGGCCTTAAGCTGCGAGTGGTTTTCCCACGGTTTCTTGCTGCGGTTTTCAATCTCTTAACACCATACCTTTTAGACAGGCAGCGTTTCTTGGAATTTAATTGCTGTCCTCGCGCGCAACGCTGGAGGGAGTAGTTGGCTGCGCTCTCTCGCTTGTTGAGAGATCCGCAGAACAGCCCAAACAGCTCTTAGCAATGGTATTCTGTTTCTCACCTGTTTGTTCGGGCATGTGGAAGTGCTCAGGGTTTTGAAACGGAACCCTTGTATGTCTCGTGCCTCGCTGAATCATCGTCGGTTGTCAAGTTTAAGGTATGTCTATTAGAACATGCCTTTGAAATGTGTGTTCTGTGACTGCTCTGCAGTGGCAGAATGACAGCAAAGTTTCTTGCCGATAATAGTCTCGCTTGATTATGCCTAAAGAGCAAACAGAAGGGGAAATTTAAACATTAGCTGGTTAATCCTTGGTTATACATCCTATCTATTAGTCCTCACAAATATTAATTACATTTTTTTTAAAACTATTGGTAAAGGGAACTTGACATACAAAGGTCAGTTTGCCCATCAAAGACACTTTTATCTACTGTAGAAAGAGAATAAATCAAAAGATCAAAAAAAAACCCCATTTATAAAACAAACAGATGTGGTGCGATTGGACTGTTGCACGTCTTGAATCTTAATAAGGAGGATAATAGGTGAAATTGTTGGATAGGGCAGGAGCTGACTTGTTGTTTATTGGTAGCAGCCTCGGGGCTGACCCACTCCTCTTTCTGTGGTGAACAGGTACGCTGTGTCCATGGCAAGAAGAATTGGTGCCAGAGTTTATGCTCTTCCAGAAGACCTTGTGGAGGTGAAACCGAAGATGGTCATGACCGTGTTCGCCTGCTTGATGGGCAGAGGAATGAAGCGAGTATAAAAGGGTTGATCCGTGTAAAGGAAATAAAAAAAACAACCAACAAAACGCAACAAAAACCCAACCTGCCACCCTGGGTGCATGAGTAGCAGATCAGCTGTGACCACGTTGAAATGCTGTTGGCCTAGGAACCGTTGAAGTTCAAAGGACTTTGTTTTGCTTTGCAAGACAAACTCTTATCAAAATTCTCAGGGAGAGGAGTTTTAACCAACAGACGTGCTCTTTTCCCAAAGGAAAGTTTAACTTACCAAGAGCTCACAGAAATGCATTCATAACAGACCTGCAGCTTGCAATACCGCTCTGGAGCTGTGTTTTCACCCCATTATTTCTCAGATACTTGGGGCGTGGGTGATTTTTACCCCTGAGGGCTATAAGGTGGCTGGTATGAGTTGTAATGGAAACAAATCTAATTTCTCTCTGCAATCCAGTTTAATTTCTATCATACGGTCCAAGCATATTCTAGGTTTGACCCCTTCCTTAACTTTGCAAATAAAGCTACAGTACAAGTTGGGACCTGCAGGCCAGCTCGCAATGCTAAATGAGAAACGTGTAATTAGGAAGATGGATCTTCCACTGGTATTCTCTGTACATGGTGCTTTTTTTATACATCTAACTATTTTGATTACTTTACAAATACAGCATGGCAGTTTTTTTCTCTTGCTGCTTACAAAAAGGGTTTTTTTGGTTATTTTGTTTTAGGTTTTGGGGTTTTTTTTTAAAGTTATACTATATATGAGAATGCCACCATCCTTGGACCTCTTGCAGTAACGTATGATGCCGTGTTGCTGATGGCGTGGTTACACCTGAGAATGGAAGTGAATGCATTTTTGTATGCATCTTGGTTCAGTTCTGTGCCCCTAGAAAATAATTTTTACAAAAATCTGCATGAAAACTATAACTTTTTTATTTAAAATGCTGTTGGATATAAAACCGTACTACATTGTGGGGAGGTTTTGTGCAGGGAAGAGGCAAATGTTATGAACAGCAGGGCTCAATAAACTGAACAGCAAATGTTCTGGAACATAAAACTATTTTTACAGATAAAAGGAAGCATTGTCGCCAAAGAAGAAAGATGCTGTATCCATAGGATTTAATATTATCTTGCTTTGGCAAGCTGTTTGCTATATTTTGAGATCATATTGCTATTCCAAGCTATTCAAAGTGATGTAATATGGTGGCAAAGCATTAGTTGAAATAAAAACCATTTAAATACACACTTCTCTCCTTATTTACGCTGACCTGGCGTGACAGCCCGGCCTCAGTTGCTTTTAGCTTTGCTTTTTTTTTTTTTTTTTCTCTTTTTTTTTTTCTCCAGGTCTGTTGATCTGTAAGAAACCCTAGAATGGGGCTGTGCTTGAGGAGCTCTTGGTTTTTGGAGGCAGGCAGTGGCAGCGCAGTTATTCTCCCCCGGTGTTTTAGCGAGGCTTTGCCTTTACGGCACCTTCCGTAAAACCCTGTTCGTGAGGGCTCTCTGTTTGCCCAAAGATGATGTCTGTGAGTGTCTGGGAAGAGCCCTGTTAGGGCAGAACCCAGAACGAGGAAAAAAAGTTGTTCCCTGTGTCAGGAATGTGCTGTCCAGGCTCGTTTCCCGAAACCACAGGTCTGGGGGTGTGGTGGCACCTGACACAAGGCTGGCGTCGTTTGGGTCTCGGGGTGGGAGAGGGGGGGGTCGCCAGCAGCCACCGGCTTTTGGGGTTTGGCAGGGGGGGTTGCCGCTTGCTGTGACCAGCAAGTCTGGCACAGGGCAGTGGGTGCTGGAGGGCCGTGGTGACCCCAACGCACCAATTCCTGCACAGGGCGGTGGGTGCTGGAGGGCCGTGGTGACCCCAGTGCACCAGTTCCCACACTCATGCAACCCTGGGTGTCCCCTGAGCTTTGCCACCACAGTGACCTGGAGTCCCCAGGACCACCAGTGGCTTTGTGTGAGACTGGTGTCACGTAAACAAACTTCTGTGACCTCAGCTACATAAACCTGGGCCGGGTTGTTGCCCTCCTGACCTGTCTGGAATGATTATTTTTATTTTTTTTTCCAGTGGTGAAAACGGGTAGGTGTGTTTTGTGCAAGAGAGGTGTTGTGGCCGCTCCGCTGATGGAGCGGGGATGAGCTCGTGGATTAACCCGGATTCCGGGTTGGTGCCTGGACTTCTCTTTGGGCGTCATCCTGGGCAAAATAAGTGGCGCGGCTGTGGGCTTAAGCCACTTCAAAGTTCCCACAAGCCAAATGCTTGGAGGAATGTGGGAACCTGACTATCAAATATATCATTCCCCATCCCGTGCTCCAAACCGTTGTCTGGTGTGAAGGTGCTGGTGCGAAGGAGCTGTGCCGTCAGTGCTCCTGAACCGTGTATGTGCTTGTGTCCTCACTTCTCTTTTTAAAGCAAGGAGGAAAAAGAAACAAACTCCAAAACCCGCAAGCGCCTTTTGCTGTGACCTTGTCCTCCACGAGAGACTGCTGCAGCGGCGGATCCTGCTGGAATGGGGTTTCTGTCAAAGCAGATGTTGCGGGGATCAGCTGGAGCCCATGGTAAGCATCGCTTTGTTTCCCCTTTTTTGGGTTTTTCCCAATTAATAGAGTGGTTTTGATACCGTAAGTTGGCAAAAAGATAACTCTCTAAGACTCAGTTAGGAGTTTTGGAAAGCAGGCATCCTTTATTGCAGCGCCGGGCGCACAGGGGATCGCTTCACCTAGTGTGCGTGCCCACTTGCTCAACTGCAAAGATTATATGCAATCAAAATATACGTATCCATTAGATTTCCAAGAAATTATTAACGCATACTATTTCCCATAACTCATTCATATATGTAAATGTCCTTGACACGTGCACATTTAAGTCTATTGGTGGTCTTCCAGAGCTCTGGTGGTTGTCGATAGTCTTCTGCACCGTGTCTGCTGATTGAATTTGGTCTTCGCGTGCGCTCACTTTGCCCTTTGGCTTAATTAGACGCCACTTAATTACACAAAATTAGCTCATTCTAGTGTATGCTTCTTGTCTACTCTGTTCAAGGGTACTGTGTCTCAAGACTTTTATCTACCTGAGCATAGCACCTGTTTGACCTATCTGCTCGTAAAACATCCCGAAATGTGGCTGTATTGCTCTAGGGAGGGAACCAGATGTCTTTCAGCTTTGTATCAGTTTGGGTTGGAAGGGACCTTAAAGATCACCTAATTCCACCCCCCTGCCCTGGGCAGGGACACCTTCCACCAGATCAGGTTAAGTGTAATTACATCAGTGTAATTGTATTAGCTGGATGAGGTCTGACCTGCGAAGCGGTGGGGTGGGTGTCCGTGGGCACTGGGGGGGTACAGGTGATGGACATAGGGCTCCGGCAGCAGAACGTCCCACCCCACCACAGCCCCTTTTTCCCCCCGCGGGCAGATGCGGGGGCCGGGGGGTGGCAGGGGGGGTCCCCGCCGGAGGGACGGGCGGCAGCCGGGGCTGAGCTGCCATTCAGGGGCCGGCGGCCGGTACGGCAGCCTGGAGCGCTCCCGGGCCAGCTCTGGGGATGGGGAGCCCAAAACCCTGGGGGGCCCTCATGCTTTGGGAAGGGCCACTGTGGTACGGGAGAGTGTGGAGATGTGGCTTCAGGGAGAAACTGTTGGGTTTTGGCGCTTGGAAGAGTCTTTATGTGGAACAGTGTGGCCAGCGGGACTGGGGCAGTGACCGTCCCCCTGTACTCGGCACTGGTGAGGCCCCACCTCCAGTGCTGTGTTCAGTTTTGGGCCCCTCACAAAAAGAAGGACATTGAGGTGTTGGAGCATGTCCAGAGAAGGGCAACGGAGCTGTGAGGGGTCTGGAGCACACGTCTCATGAGGAGCGGCTGAGGGACCTGGAGGTGCTCAGCCTGGAGAAGAGGGGGCTGAGGGGAGACCTTCTCGCTCTCTGCAGCGCCCTGACAGGAGGGAGTAGCGAGGGGGGTTGGTCTCTTCTCCCAAGGAACAGGCAATGGGACATGAGGAAATGGCCTCAAGTTGTGCCAGGGGAGGTTTAGGATGGAGATTAGGAGAAATTTCTTCCCTGAAAGGGCTGTCCAGCACTGGCACAGGCTGCCCAGGGCAGTGGTGGAGTCGCCATCCCTGGAGGTGTTTAACAGAGGGGCAGACGTGGTGCTGAGGGACGTGGGTTAGTGGTGGGTTGGGCAGTGTTGGGTTGATGGTTGGAGTTGGTGATCTTCAAGGTCCCTTCCAACCAAAACGATTCTACAATTCTATAATTAGGGCTAGCTGAGTGATAGGGACTTAAGTTTTCTACAAGTAGGAGATGGAAACAGGGCAGGCGAAAAGGGGGGTTTGGCCGGGAGTGGAAGGGGCTGGTGCAGCTGAGAGCAGACGCGCAGTGTGCTGCGGGGGTCGGGGCAGGGGCTGCGCCAGCAGCACGCACTGCTCAGAGCACCGGCGGGACCAGCAAACCCGCGCGGTGGCTTATTGCACCAAGCCTCACGTACCGCCGCCTGGGAACTATCCCCTGGTACAATTTTGTCATAAGAAAATATGTAAGCGAAGCTTCCCACAGGAAACTGCATATTTTTTCACTGAAGATGGAGCGATATACCATAAGTAGAGTCACATCCATCCCACTGAAACAGTGGGCTCGTGATTTATAGCGCTGGCTGGAGGTACGGTGTAATCAAGGTCAAAATCCTTAAACTTTGTAAGTGACCACACGCATCTGTGCTTTCTTGCCTCTTTGACCTCCTGCTACCAGGTTACAGGGGGAAAAATGGATACTTGGACAATTCTGGAACAGCACAGCATCTCGTGTGCGGGATGCACTTAAGAAATGGGCTAACTCAGAGAAAAGGGTTGGGTCAAAGCAAAGCAGAGATCTCGCGGTGAAGGGTTTGGGTCAAAGCAAAGCAAAGCAAACCACCCCTCATCCCATCGCTCCCTTCCCTGATCCAGAGTCCCTCCCCAGCTCTCCTGGAGCCCCTTTAGGCACTGGAAGGGGCTCTGAGGTCTCCCCGGAGCCTTCTCTTCTCCAGGCTGAACCCCCCCACCTCTCCCAGCCTGTCCTCCCAGCAGAGGGGCTCCAGCCCTCCCAGCATCTCTGGGGCCTCCTCTGGCCCCGCTCCAACAGGTCTATGTCTTTCCTATGTTGGGGGCTCCAGAGCTGGAGGCAGTACTCCAGGTGGGGTCTCAGCCCGGGGTATTTCTATCGCTGCCTCATCGTAGTGCAGAAGCAGCAATTCAGTTGTGCTCCTGTGCAGTGTTTAACGAGGCGGTGGCGTGAAAGCAGAAGGAGTATTTTCTGCAAGCATCCAGAGGAGACGAGGCTCTTTGTCATACAAACTTTCTCCGATTTGTATTTTTCAATGGAAAACGTCTAATTTTGTAGGGACCGCTAAAAAACTGGATTTGGCTTTCTTGGTTTTTTACTTCTGCCTTTTTCTGTTGCAGATCGCTCACGGAGAGGAATGCGAAGGCAAGAAACAAACTGGAGATTTTTTTCCACTACCCCGTGAAATATGTGACACTGAAGAAAGTGAGGACGGTGCTGAACGCACAAACGAACTGACGAAACAGCACAAACGAAATGTATGTGAAAACGTATCGACCATTGAATACTTTGCACAAATCTAATCACGAATCGGGTAAGTGGGAAGATGCGGCGTGTCTGGTTTTGTTGGGCAGCCCCAGTTGGTGCAACAGCAAAGGTTGGTCTTGCTTTGCACTCCACGGTGGGTTTCCTTTGACAAAATGTGCTGGTTCGTGTGTTTTCAGCATTAAGCAAAGGTTTATTTCTCTCCTACCTCCTGTCAGCTTGGGATAATTCCTTTAAGGACGGGGACGAATGTGGTGTGTCTGCCACACGTTCTGTTCCTCCTGCCGTGAGCGCTCAGGAAACGTTGGGCATGTCTTGTGGCAAGTGTTCGTACCGTGATAATGGCTGAAAATTTGGTCATCTCTCTGCAGTGTTATCTAGATGTTCTTGCCTTTAGAAGTCAGGTGAGAAATAATCACTGAGAGCATCTCGGAGCAAAAGCCAAAGATCTGTGAAGAACGATGTTCCTTAGACCCGGCTGAGGTCAGAGCAAGGGAGACCCGTGGTCGGCGGGGGGCTCTGCTCACCATGGCTTTAGGAAATCCTAAATTCCTGAAGTCTCCCAAAGGTGGAAAGCAAAGAGACAGTGCGAGGCGCCGACGCTGCCTGTGCAGACCCTGCCTCCTGCGCACCCGCAGCCCGGGCCAAGGGGAGACCTTGCTGATTCTGCAGGACAAGTCTCCGCGCGCACGCTTCCTCATGCTACCTGCGGCGCTATTTAGTCTCTGCGGGAAATCCAGATCCGCCAAGTGCCGATACCCGGTGCTGACTGTGCCTGGTGCATCAAGGATGGGATCCTCCATCGCCGTTACCGTCAGCACCAGACACCTTGGTGGACCACCGGCAAATGGTGCTGCTTGTTCCGGAGGTTGTGGGGCTGTTCTTGCCACCCAGCACGGGGAAGTGCTTCCTGCAGAGCAGAGGGGTGTCCCCCTGCGGGGGGGCTCCATGCCAGGCAGGAGTTTAGCCCAGGTGGGTGTGCTGTTGGGCCAGGAACATGTTGTGAGTCAATAATCTTACGAAGGAAAAAGCATCCAAAAATACTTAATATTTCTGGATGTGACTACATCAGTGGATAAGGGAAGAGCTACGGATGTCATCTATCCGGAATTCTGTAAGGCCTTTGACACGTTCCCCCCCAACATCCTGCTCTCTTAAATTGGAGAGATACGGATTTGATGGATGGCCTGTGTGGTGGATGAGGAATCGTTTGGACGGTCGCATCCAGAGGGTAGTGGTCAACGGCTCAATGCCCAGATTGAGATTGGTGATAAGTGGTGTCCCTCAGGGGTCCATATTGGGACCAGTACTGTTCAATATCTTCATCAGTGACATAGACAGTGGGATGGAGGGGACCCTCAGCAAGGTTGGAGATGACACCAAGCTGAGTGGTGCGGTGACATGCCTGGGGGATGAGATGCCATCCAGAGGGACCTGGACAGGCTGGACAAGTGGGCCCATGTGAACCTCATGAGGTTCAACGAGGACAAGTGCAGTGTCCTGCACTGGGGTCGGGACAATCCCCAGTATCGATACAGGCTGGGGATGGAGGGACAGAGAGCAGCGCTGAGGAGAAGGACTTGGGGGTGCTGGGGAGTGAAAAGCTGGACATAAGCTGGCAATGTGTGCTGGCAGCCCACAAAGCCCCCGGCACCCCGGGCTGCATCCCCCGCAGCGTGGCCAGCAGGGCGAGGGGGGGATTGTGCCCCTCTGCTGCGCTCTGCTCTGGGGAGACCCCCCCGCAGTGCTGCCTCCAGCTCGGGGGGTCCCAACGGCAGAAGGACACGGAGCTGTTGGAGTGGGGCCAGAGGAGGCCCCGGAGGTGCTGTGAGGGCTGGAGCCCCTCTGCTGGGAGGACAGACTGGGAGAGGTAGGGGGGGTCAGCCTGGAGAAGAGAAGGCTCTGGGGCAACTCTACTGCATACTTCCAGCACTGAAAGGGGGCCTACAGGAAAGGTGGGGACTAACATTTTAGTAGGGCCTGTTGCGATAGGATGAGGGGTAATGGCTTTAAACTAAAAGAGGGGACATTTAGACTAGATCTAAGGAAGACATTTTTTACACTGAAGGTGGTGAGCCCCTGGCACAGGTTGCCCCGAGAAGCTGTGGCTGCCCCATCCCTGGAGGTGTTCAAGGCCAGGTTGGACGGGGCTTGGAGCAACCTGGGCTGGTGGGAGGTGGCCCTGCCCAGGGCAGGGGATGTTAGAACGAGATGGCCTTTAAAGGTCCCTTCCAACCATTCTTTGATTCTGTCCCAGTTTGAGGGGGGCCGTGCCTTTGAACCTGTGCTGCTGAAGCTTGCATGACTTCTCTTCATTGTTGTGACACCACGGGGCCCTTTTTTGCCAATTTAACAGAACCGAGTGGGGTGTTTGGAGCAAGTGGGCAGGGGATGGTGAGTGAGGAGTAGGGGAAAGTGAGGAAGGAGATGAGACTGTGGTCAGTGTTTAAGCACTGAAGAGAAAGGGGTATAGTTTAACCTTGGGCTCTTATGCTGTAAATGAAGTTCATCGCTGGCCATGCAGCTGCTCGCGGCTGTGATGCAGCACATGGATGGCACGAGAGCTTTCTAGTGGAGCATCAGAGAGTCCACAGCAGGATTTGGGCTGTTTTTAATATACCCACGGAAATGGAAAAGTCCTTTTGGGAGGATGGAGAAGGCTAATCTGTGTGGGGGAGGAAAGGAAGGTGAGTACCACTGTGATGGAGGCACCACAGTGACCCATCAGTGTCTCCCAGCAGCTGGAGGGAGGTGGCTGAGGGGTATGGCGGTGGTGTGATGCTGTGCCGGAGCTCATCGACAAAAGTCAGGGAGACACAGCTCGTACAGACCATCCCTGAGACAAATGAGCTCTTTGCAGGGGTAAATGCAGAGCTGCGGCTCAGCACTGCGAGGAGCAGATGAGCGATAAAATGTTTTACTCGGGGACGTTTTCACCTACTCCTCCAACACTGTCTTACGTTCTAACAGCAGAGCACCTCGTGTGCCCGCTCTGGGCAGCCACCGCACGTTCACAGAGATGCTGATGGACTGAGCCTTTTCCGGGGACTCCCGCTGGGCTGGAACACGTGCAGTTTATTCCTGCTTCAGCAGTACTCACAATATCCCCAGCGCGGGCTGAGCGCGGGAAGGCAGCCCGTCCCCGAGAGATCGCACGTGGCCCGTGGGCAGTCGGGAAAGGGGGAGGACGGGGGCTGCGGTGGGGCCACGCATCCCAGCCCCGCGTCACCCAGCACAAGCCCCAGCTTCTGCCAGCTTCTCCTCCGCACGTTAAATTTGGATATTAGCAATTCAGATTTGAGCATTGCCCGTGAACGAAAGCGTTTATTCCTGCATAACGAAATCCCTCTGTTTCCATATACATCCCACCTGCAATGAAGACCCTTGTGGACGAAGAAATAGCGAGAAAATAAATAAGTGGCCTCCCCTTTATAATTTAAACATTGTCAAAACGTGGCCGCGGAGGTGTCCCATCCCCTCGCAAAATACCACGCGTGGCAGATGAGTGCCAGCAGGGTGACCTTGCTGGGGAGAGCGGGGGGGCCGGGAGCCACGCTGGTACCGGCCACCCTGCACTTGTCTTCGCCCGCTAGCTCTGGTGGTGCCATGCAGTCCGTCAGGTCCCCTGGACGGGGGACATCGAGCGCCGTCTTGTTGTGAGGGCCCAGGAAGGCACAGTGCAGCCCTTCGATCGCTCCCCTGCGCGTTGCGGTCCACCGCCAGAACCAAAGCATCTTGCAGTCGCATTTCCAGGGATTGTGGGATAAAAACACGTACTTCAGTTTTGGTAGTTCAGCCAACAAGCGGATGGGGAGGGAGCTGAGGTTGTTCTTGCTCAGGTGAAGGAAGTGCAGCTTGTTTAAGTACGAGAAAGCAGAGTCTGAGATGGAGGAGATCTGGTTGTTGTTCAGGTACAAGTTTCTCAAGTTCAGGAGGTGTCTGAAGGTGCAGTCGACAGCAGTGATTCTGTTGGCTTCAAGGTGCATGGTCTTGAGCTGGATCAACCCGTCGAAAAGCTGATTAGGCAAATCGGCGATGAAGTTGTGTCCTAAATTTAACGTGCCCAATCTGAGAAGCTTTGTAAAAGCGCCATTTTGAATGATCCATATCCGATTCTTCCTGAGATTCAGATCGTACAGGGTCTCCAGGTCCTTCAGGGAATCTCTGCCAATGGCTTCTATGTGGTTGCCCTCCAGGGACAGCCTGGTGAGGCTGGAGAGGTTCCTAAAGGCTTGTGGAACGTAGCGCATGTTATTGGAGGCTAAATCGAGCCTTTCTAAAGAAGGCAGGGGCGAAAATAGAAGTGGGTGGATTTCGAAGATATTGCAGTGGGACAAATCCAGGCTGATGAGGTTTAACAGTCCTCGGAAAGTGTTTGCGTGCAGGTAGGTGAGGCGTGAGTTCCTGCTGAGGTGCAGCTCTCGCAGCTTGCTGAGAGCGTGGAAGGTCCCCGGGGACAGGAAAGTCAGATTGTTTCCATCCAGCCAGAGGCTGTGGAGGAAAGTCAGGTTTCTGAAGGTGTTGGCGGTGAGAATCCGCAAATAATTATTGGAGAGGTTTAGCGAGACGGTGGATGCCGCTATTTCTCCGGGGAGGGCTCTCAGTCCGGCTCTGTTACAGTGGATAATCTCTTCAGGTGCACATTTGCACACGCTTGGGCATGAGTCGGAGGTGTTGAGGCTCAGTCCAGCCTTTGCGGCACAAGTAAATATAAATATAACAAGAAAGAACATGACCAGCCACAAGTCAGCCACCGCATCTAATACCTGATGGATAGTAGAGAAGGAGGCAAGAAAAAGAGCCTGTACCTTTTGGATGGGCGAACCGCGAGCATTGCAGGGTCGGTTGGGCTGTGCTTTTAGTGCACGGTGAAAATAGCCGGTTTTTCCTGCCGCAGACCGGTGGGGAATCAAGTCTTTAGGCAGATAGATAAAAGCCGATTAAGTGCCGCCCTGCTGTAAAGAGCATTACTGAGAGGCAGGGCGATTTCTCAGCCGAGCATCACGTTCCAGCAGAGGTTTTTCCCACCTCCTGCGCTCTGCAAAGAGCAGCAGGTAACAGACTTCCCTCGGGATCTGTCTGGGAGAGGTTCCTGCTCCTGGGTTATCACCGTTCTCAGGATCTGCTTGGCACTTTCATAGAACCATAGAATGGTTTGGGTTGGAAGGGACCTTGAAGACCATCCAGTCCCACCCCCCTGCCCTGGGCAGGGCCACCTCCCCCCAGCCCAGGTTGCCCCAAGCCCCGTCCAACCTGGCCTTGAACACCTCCAGGGATGGGGCAGCCACAGCTTCTCGGGGCAACCTGCGCCAGGGGCTCACCGCCCTCACAGTAGAGAATTTCTTCCTAATATCTCATCTAAATCTCCCCTCTTCCAGTTTAAAACCATTACCCCACTCTGATAAAGAGTCCCTCCCCAAAGAGTTTTTTTTTCTCAAAAAACCTCCATTCTGGAGGGGGATTTTTGTACTTTTCTCCAGTTTAGGGCTTCAGCAAAGGCAGCCGAGGGTGGCTGTGCCATCTGGATGCAAAATGGGGACTCTCACCCTGGTGTGGCTGCACATGCTGGCAGATGCCCTGTGCCCGGACCGTGATCCGGATGCCGAAGGAAGTGGAGCTGAGCCCTGAGCACAGCCCCATCAATGGCTGTGGCTCCTCTGCAGTAAGACGGGAGACCGTCGGGAGCTGTGGAAGCCTGACGCTCCCTGCAGCCGAGAACGTGCGGGGGAGTGCTGTGTCCTGGTGGAGCCTCTTCTTAGGATAACCCCTGAGCCCCTCTCTGAGTGGGAAAAGATGATTCCCGTGGGCGAAACGCAGAGCGCCCCAAGGGCACGCTGCCCTTCCCAGGGCGCTGCCTGGCCCCAGCAGGTCTGAAGGTGTCACTGAGCAGCAGGAGATGGGCTTGGGTCCCTAAAAACCCATGTCCTTCAACCCCTCTCTGGTTTTCATCCTATATCCAGAGTGCAAAGGAAAAGTGCAATCAGGGGGCTGGTGGATCATAGAATCACGGAATCATTTTGGTTGGAAGAGACCTTTAAGATCATCAAGTCCAACTGTTAACCTAATAAGTTACCACTAACCCATGTCCCTCAGCACCACGTCTACCCACCTTTTAAATCCCTCCAGGGATGTGGACTCCACCACCTCCCCGGGCAGCCTGTGCCAGTGCTGGACAACCCTTTCGTGGAAGAAATTTTTCCTAATCTCCATCCTAAACCTCCCCTGGCGCCGCTTGAGGCCGTTTCCTCTTGTCCTGTCGCCTGTTCCCTGGGAGAAGAGAAGGCACCCCGCAGCCAGGGATCAGCAATCTGCGGGCTGATTATTTTGCTAACGATGCCAAGAGGACGAGTCGCGGGCCTTGCAGCTGATGGCTTTGTAGGGCAACCAGCGACACAGCTGCTGCTCTCGGGTTTTCTCACTCTTTTCATTTTCGTTTTCCACCTCGCTTCTCTTTGCTGGAGTTCTCCTGGGTTTGATGCTTTCGAAGCGCTTTCCCCTACCCCCTCCCTGCGGGTGCATTTCACTGCTCTTAATTTCATGGTCTGTCTCAGCTTTTTTTCTTTTTCGTGTTTTACGGATTTGGGTTTCCTTTCTCTCCTCTGCTCCGCCAGCTCTCTCCAGTGGCTAAAGCCCCAAATATATGATATACCCACCAGTAAGTGTGAATTAGAGAAATTTGCCGTTCTATTGTATTCTTGGCAGAAGTGGATTACGTTTCCCAGTAATTGCCGTGTTGGCTTCAGCTAGTTCTGTTTTCGTCTTCCTTTTTGCAAGCAACAACCCCCCAAAGAACAGCTTCTCCCTGGAAGCTTGGCTGGGATGGCCACGTTGTGTAACGGAGACCATCTTCCAGCTGTAAACAACATCATTTATTTAGTCAGACAGCCTTCGCTGCGATGTTACTTGGGGTCAAAAGCTGGTTTTCACCCTGAGAGCAGCGGTGACAGCACTTTGCCAAGGACCTTGTCCTGGGAGCCCCAGAGAAACGTGGAAACATGTGCTGCTCGCTCCATCCGGGTACTCACGTTCGGGGCCACTCTGAAGGTTTTGATGGGTGATTCCCTGTTTTCTGTACTCCTGGCACAGCTGGGACTACTCCTTCAAGGATTTCGCTTTGGAGGGATGTCCCGCTGCTGGGATCTCCACGGCTTCTCTTGCCTCCTGCCGCAGCACAGCTATGAATATCCATTGCTCCAGAACTTTGCGCGTCCCCGTGAAGGAGACAGGATCCTGCTGGTCTCTGTGCAGGGTGAGTGAGCTCCTCTGTGTCTGCCCGCCTCTAGCTGGGGTTTTGTAGCTCAGACTGAAGAAGATGGATTGCTTGCACTGGTGTCCTTTTTGTTCTATGCAGGCTTTATTTCTGGTTGTGATCCCAGCAGCGTTGCCGTGTTCTGGCCCTTATTTAAGCCCAGTGCTCGCTCTAATTCTCCTTGAGTTCCTACTGGAGATTTTCAGAGACGGAAAGCTCGCAGCTCTTAAAGCTCATCCTTGCCAGATGTTGCCTAACTGGGCTAAAACATAGTGGTGAAACAGGACCACACAGCTGCAGAATGTCTCCTTGCTTCAGAGCCTGTGTGCCCAAGGAAGCCCATAAGTATCAAAATGACCAGATTTTTACACCTTGTCATGAGTTTGGTAGTTCCAGCTGCTCCCTGTCACAATTCCATGACGCACGGGGGGGGTTGGCAGCTGCCTTGCCAGGATTTTGGCTGCCTTGGGCCACCCTTGCTGGTGGCGCCTGATTGCAGCCGCCCTTGCAGCAGAGCAATGCAGTGGTGTGGCGTCGCCCAACGTGGTAGAGAGCTGAACCCTTGCTGGGGGCTGAGCGTTGATCCAAGATAGTGACAGCAGGTGTGCGCTGTGTGTGTGGCGGTGCCGTGCCAGAAGCGCTCAGCATTGCCTGTCCACCTCCAGCTTCTCGAGCGTCATCGCGGCAGCCAGCGTGGCTACCTCATCGGATGCCGCAGAGACGGGGTAGACATGGTGTCCCTGCCCATGGCAGGGGGGTCGGAACTAGATGGTCTTTAAGGTCTCTTCCAACTCTACCCATTCTATAGTCCTTGAGAAGAACAACCGCATGATTTTTCTCTCCGGCTACTTTTTTTTTTTTTTTAACAAATACTGTGGTGCATCCAATTATGAGCATTCGGCTCTTGGGCTGTCTTTTCCAGGCTCAGCTCTCTGTGCTCCGCATGTGGGGATTTTGGTTGTCTCACTCCATCTGCAGGGAGGGTTTTCTGGAGCGCATCGTGTGTTTTGGGTGAGATGGCTCATCCTTCCGGCTTTGATGGAAAGGCTGAGCCACTGCAGGTCTTCTGTTAAAATGTATTCCACCCATTGCATGACCGCGATCGTGTTTTGTCTTTTCTTCACGCGCTGATTTATCTGACATTTGGGATTTATAGCCCAGCACACCCACTTCAGAAATTGTTTATAGCTGATGTCAAGAGCCTTGCCTAACACTGTAGATTTTTAAGGAGCTGCATTCTCTTTACAGGATCGAGGTCTGAGACGAGCAGTCCAAAGACCCACTTTGGCAAGGTCTTGCTGGTCTAATGAGTTAAAGGAGCCAAGGTTTGCTTTCTTTAAACTTTCTGGTGGGCAGAGGTGGGGTGAGCAGAATCGCTTAATAGCTCTGTGCATTAAAAGAAGGATTAAATACGTTGGAATACCCAACTGTCGGGAATATTCTGACTCCCCCAAAGCTTTGTCTAACTGCTGAACTCTCTTTCATGTACGTTTTTGGTACATAAGAGAAATTCCTGACAAAAACACTTAAAAAGTGGGAAAAGATGCTTGCAGGGAGTATAGTTCAAAACAGCAAAGGAGGGAAGATTTTTTTATTTTTAAAGGATGTCTGGAAAGAGACCCCCCTGGGTACTGTGTAGCTCTATGAAACTGGCCACGGAGTCCTCGCTCTTCCTAAAAAGAAATCACTTGGAGACCCTAAGAAGGAATGTAAAGTACGCTCCCGCACCCTTTAAATGCCGGTTATAGACATGTATTAATACCAGTAAAGCAGAAGTCAGGCAGGAGGGAGCTCTCTCCCACAAGCTGTGGGCTTCAGCGTCTTGACTTCCGCCGCTCATCGCAGCGACTAGGCCGGGAGAAGCGAGCAGGAGGAAATTACCCGTGAGGAAAGATTGTTCCTTCTGAAAGCTGGACGGGGGTTGCTGTGGCGATCTGCCTGAGCGGATCTCAGCCGCTGAAACGCTGCGCTTCGGCCGCAGCAGTGCCCATGATGGGGTTTAGGCCCTGTGCCCGTTGTGGGCAAAGCCTGGTGGTCCGTCTTTACCTGGGGCCGTGGCTGGAAGCTGTGCGGCGCTCGGGAACGGAGCTCTGCCCGAATCCAGAGCCAAATCTGGCCAAACCTTGCCTTCAGCGAGGTCGGGCGGGCTGTGCGCTGGCAGCAGCGCCAGGGCGCATCTGACCTCGCCGCCTTTAATAGCAGCGGGCGCAGCGTGTTTTGAAAGTCACTTATGTGCTTGTTTTCTTTACTACTTTTTAGTAGCTTGTAAAATGCTTGCAGCCAATTATTTGAACAAACAATGTCATGGAAGATAATCTCCGTCTTGGCAGTGCTGCCGGCTGGACACAAACTTCTCATAAAAGAAACGCTTTGGAAAAGTTTTCTGCGTGCTGGAGGGGGAAAGGGCGTCCCTCTTCCCTCCGAACTGCCTCTGCCCCGCTCCAGACACCGAACGGCTTCAAGAACTGGTTTCTTCCAGCAGATGAATGGGACCAGAGCGCTCTGATACCGTACTCTGATGAGTCCCGGCTTGGGGGGCTCCTTGTGCTCACCGCCCTGCTGCTGCGCAGTGGGATAGCGGGGCTTTCCCCAGGCCTGCCCCCACTTCCACGTGAAATCGTGGCTCCAGGAGGCAAAGCAAAACACCGACCGAGGTCTTCCCTGTAAAAACGCTGGCAGTTCTCCCTCCTGGTGCAAGACAGCGTGCAAGAGCCACGGGTGCTGGGTGCGAGTGGGACTCGCTACCTCAGCCATCGATTTCCTACTGGTCCCTGCTCCCAACTGCTCTTCCAAAAGGATGCGAGAAAGCAGCTTTCTCTCCGAGAGCACTCGTGGGCTGGGGAAGGACGAGGTAGATACTCCAATCTTACTTGCAAGACTGAGCAGTTAATCCCTAAAGAAGCCCTTAAACAAACAAATGTGGGAAGGAGGAATGCATATAAAAGTTTATGGAGTGCCGGGGCAGCCCAGTTGCAGGCGGGATCATAGAATCACAGAATAGTTTGGGTTGGAAGAGACCTTGAAGACCATCCAGTGCCACCCCCTGCCCTGGGCAGGGCCACCTCCCCCCAGCCCAGGTTGCTCCCAGCCCCGTCCAACCTGGCCTTGAACACCTCCAGGGATGGGGCAGCCACAGCTTCTCGGGGCACCCTGCGCCAGGGGCTCACCGCCCGCACAGGGAAAAATTTCTCCGTCATATCTATCCTAAATCTCCCCTCTTTCAGTTTGACGCCATTCCCCCTCGTCCTATCACTCCATGCCCTTGTACAAAGTCCCTCCCCAGCTCTCCTGGAGCCCCTTTAGGGAGTGGAAGGATGGTTTTGGTGAGGGTGTGCAGAAGGTCTATCATTCGGCACGATGCAAGCACGCCATCTGGCACGATGGGAAGTCACCGCTGCCCCGGTGGTGTGTGGGTGCTGGGTCCGGCTCCCGCTGCCAGCCCCAGGACCAGGGAGTCAGGGCGTCCTGCTGTGAACGAGCACCGAAGGGGTCGGAGCCCTACCGGGCTGTGTTGGGTTATGCATCCATTTGGTTTGGTTTTTGTTTTGGTTTGGTTTTTGTTTTGGTTTGGTTTTTGTTTTGGTTTGGTTTTTGTTTTGGTTTGGTTTTTGTTTTGGTTTGGTTTTTGTTTTGGTTTGGTTTTTGTTTTGGTTTGGTTTTTTAATTTGCACAATTGATCAGAAGTTGCTACTTGAAGTTTGTGTTTGTGTGGTTTTGTGTGGGTGGTATTTTTGGGTTTGGGTTTTTTTAGGTTTGATCTGTTATTTCAGGGGTGGTTTGGTTTTTCCGTTTTTGTTTTTGTTTTTTTTTTTTTTAACACTTCTAGTGACCATTTTATGTGCACGGGCTTGAGGATAGAAAGGTAAACCCGAGTGCTGTGTTTGAACATGCAGCAAAATTTTTTGCCTCTCTTGAATTGTGACATTATTATTTTTTCTTGGTATAGAAGATGCACATCAAATCCTTCCTCAAACTCTGGGAAGCACTAACTTCTCACCGTTTAACATCGAACGGGTCTTCTTCTGCTGAAAACGCCCAGCTTTTGTAACTCTGCAGGCAGGTGAACGGTAAAAAGCCCGCAGCCTCTGCGCCGAGCTGTGTGCCGGACTCTGCTGCAGCTGGTCCGTACGCTGGATGATGTCCCAGCCCGGCCATGGGAGCTGGACAAACGTGTCCTGCAAGCTCAGGGGACATCAGCTCAGCTGCACGGCACAAGGTTGGCGTGTGCGGGGACAACCCGGGCGTCCGTATCGGCTGTACCTTCTATCTCACAGCCGTTCGCGTATTGGCGGTGCTCGGAGTGGGAGGCAGAAAGAAATAGTGGGGGAAGAGGGAAGGGGTTTGTACGTTGGCTAAATGGAGCTTTGGAGGGAGAACTTGGGATCGGATAAGGGATGGAGTACATTGAGCGCTGGTGGAGGGGGAAGAGCGGGAGCAGGATTTGGCAAAGGGCAGCCCAAGGTGTGACCCCCCCCCCATTGCACCAGGAGCATCAGGACCAGCTCTTGTCTACTGAGAGGTAGGAACCCAGCACAAAGCTTCAGACAGTTTTGGAGGTGGAACAGCATAGACGCAGTCAAAAGCGCATCTGGAAAGGAAAACCTTGTATGTAAATGTGAACAATTTGTGTTTGTTATCTTTGCAAAATAAACACTCTCCTGCGTTGGACTTTTTGCCCTGCTTACAAAGCACACTGGATGTTTGATGAAGGACGGAACGAGATCCCTCATCGGTCACTTGTGTGCAAAGCAGCAAGAATTCCTGGCTGAGGGTGTCCTGTTGTATACTGTTAGTTAAAAAAAATTGAATGATGATGGGTCAGAATGAGCGGTGACATCTCAGGTCACTCCCCTGAGAGTCAGCAGTCTGCCAGACCCAAGGCAGGGCACGTACGGGGGAGACTGGGGGCAAAAGGGGCATTTCTTCTCCTTTGCAGTAGGAACGCCTGACCTCTGCACTTACACGTCCCACCTGGTCCTGGTGACCTTCCTGGTAGGTGTTTGGTTTGAAGAAAGGGCAGAGTTCCTGCAGCATGTCTCTAGGAGGTGCATCTATTTAATGCCTCTTGAACAAACCCAACTCTCCTGGCAGTGGTTGTAGCGTGGGAACTGAGTGCAGATCTTCGTCTTAGAGCTTTTTGGTTAAAAGTCTTGACTCTTTCAGCCCCCAAGCTATTATGGATGTTACTGTTTCCTTTACAAATTTTCTCTATTTTTTGTTGAGGAATGCAAATTTTGGCGGTTCCAGGGTGTCTCCCCTCCTTCTCTGCCTCTCCAAGACAACCTCAAATGAGGGTGGGGAGGAATGAATGGGGAAAGGAAGAGGAAGGGTTGCCTAAACATTTATGGAATGGGTCAGTGTGTGCATTGGGGAGGTTCGTATATATCTCGAGATAACAAGGATGTGCTGACATGTGCGTTGCCCAACTCTGGCTGTGACACGCCGTGCTTGAGTCGTTGGGACAGATGAGGTTTCCATGAGGTTTCCCATCCTGTGCAGTGATTTGGTATTACCCTCCCTCAAGATACCTGTGATGTTTGGGTCTGTTCTGTGCCGTCCGCTCTCAGCATGTCATTTCATTGAGCTATTCCAGCTTCCTTTCCCTGCCAGTGTTTGCCTGTGTGCTTGCAGCCCGACAGTCCTGACCGCTGACTGCTCTATCGTTGTGTCCGTGAAGCAGTAAATCAGCTCCAGTGGGATAAATAGAAATGTCGTGCGGGATTCCACTTCTTTAAATAACCCCGTCTCCTTTTGCACAAGAGCTGGACTCTTAATATGAGGCAGATAGAGCCAAAAGCTGGCAGGGGCTCTTCTCCCTGCCTTGAGAAGTAGTGTTCTCCTCCAGGGCATGTATGTGAGTTTGTTGACAACGTTTTCCAGCACTCTCTGCAGCTCTTCCTGGGTCCAAGACAGAAAGGTGAGTGTGTTCTCCACAGCCTGCTCAGCCCTCGGTTCATCTGGAGATGCCGGTAAAAGGCTGTTCTTCCTGTTTCATCTCTCTTCTGGGTCACCTTAGCGTAAGCCGAGCTGGTTATGGAGCCCGTGATGCCCGTTGCCCCCGGTGTGCTGCGCAGTCCCGGAGCAAGGGCAGGCACCGGGGTTCCCCAAGCTGCCACAGCTGGATACCCAGCGCCGCAAGGCTGCGGCAGTGTCCAAAGAACGGGATGAGCTTGGGTCCAGCCCCGGCTGGTGATGGACCGCCGGCCAGCAGCACCTGGCTGGGACAAAGGGACATGTCACCGGTAGGGACTTCTGTGGTTGCTTTCCATCTGGCACGTGCAGCCTTGCCCGGGGAGCGCCGCGCACACGTCCCCAGTAGATGGGCTGCTCCCACAGAGGAGATCCCACCCAGGGTATCAGGACGAAGCAGGGGGCTTACGGATGCTTCCTTTGCCCCAGCGGCCCTCTCGGCGCCACTTCCAGGGAGAGGAGGCTGGGGCCAGGTGGAGCGCAGGACGCCAGAGAGAAGCGGATGCACAGACTCCGTTTTGGGCGAATGGGCGGGAGCACGGAGCCTTGCCCATCTGCTGCCTTTGGTGGTGTGCTGCCCCGGCGCAGCCTCAGAGCCCAGCCTGCTCTCGGCCACGGGGGTTCCTCCTGCTCTCCTCCTCGGTGTGTGTCTTTGCAAAGATCTCGGGCAGTGGCTTTCCCATCCTCCTAACTGGGAGACGGGATCAGCCCCCTTTACACAGGCAAAGCTGGTGTGAATGCTGCGGTCGTTCCTCCACTTTCTCTCTCCGTGTGTTCACGTTGCGGTGAGCTCTGGCAGGACCAACAGCCTATTCCGCGCTCAGATGCGTCTGCGAGTGCTGCTGGGGCTCCACAGGGCGCACGGGAATCTCCCTGAATTTGCGCCTGGAGGCTCGCACATGTGACACGAACACGTGGGGGGCAGAAGGTGGTTTGCATGTGGGTGCATCCTCCTGGCCCAAGAACTGCAGTGGAAACCCACAGAGATATCCGTATGAATTTCCTTTTTCTTTCTTTCTCGCTTACTTTTTTTTTTTTTTTTTTTTTTTTTTGGGTTGTCTCATTCCTCTCGCCTGATTTACTGCATGTGCTCACGTGGCCTCGGAAAAGGGGTGGGGGTGGGGGGGATGTTCTCAAACTGTTCTGCTTCCAAAAGGAAAAGAAGCTGGCGGGCGGTCGTATTTCAGTTCTCCCGTTATGTAGGTTAAAGTCTCCCAGTGGGAAAACGGCAGATATGAGCGAGCAGATTGCTGGTGGTGATACTCGCGAGCAGGAAAACGGGGGAAAAAAGGAGCGTGTAGTTCAAGAGCTCCATCCAGACGAATGAGAGCTGTGAGAGAGGTATGTTTTCTATCTGCTGTTAGAACCTAATTTCCGTTGATTAGATTCGATTGGTGATGAAATGCCTCGTTGTGTCTTAAGTAATAGTAGTAATAGACTGGTTTAGAAGCAGATTTTAAGGCACCAGGGCGGAGAGGGGAGCGTGTTTGTCAATGAAACCTGGTTCCCAGTAATATAGCTAAAATTAATTGTGGTGTGGTCCGTTAGGAATAAATCAGATACGTAACGCTTTGTGGCTACTCCTGAGATTCCCGTTTCTGTAGGTTGAAGTGAGGGGCTCAGGACAGAAGAGTTAAGGGCAAAACGGGGCTCCAGCCCCTCTCCTGAATCTTTGTCCTCACCAAACAAAAACCTTTCCTCTGGTTTAAGACCTGTTTGATTGCAGAACGTGGGCTTGCGATCCAGTATTTGGGACTATAAATATTGGCACTCTGCGGGAATGTGCGTTGATATTCTCCTATTGAATTTTCATTGATGGGACAATCTAATTAAAATTAAATACCTGCCGGTATATTCAAAGTAGCGTATTGTATATTTTGCATTGAGCAAATGATAAGCTACAGTACACTAAACTGGTAATATAGCAAAATGTGTTTGAAATGATCGGTTGTCTTCTGTTAAATGAGATATATCGTTACCCAACTCTGCTGCCTTGTCTTGGTCAAAATTTCTGTTGTTCTTAGGGCCCCCTGAGAATTCCTAAACACCTGACTAGTTCTATAAGACTTAATTTAAAAGGAATTTTCTTTCTATTATGGAAAATAAAATATTTGGGTATGATGTCTTCTTTATTGACTATAAAACCTTAAAGTCTGGAAAATGCCCTGCTCGGAGCACGGACACGAGCTGTTGAACTGGCACAAAGACAGACCTGCCAATTAACTCTCCTATTTTAGCTGGTTTGTAGCTACGTTTTTCCCTACTGGAACCCAGTCCCGATTTTTCTAAATGAACGGCAAATACTCCTGTCAAATCCAACGCCTGCAAGGACCGAGTACTTGATCGTCTGTTGCTTGCGTCTACGTTGGAAATATTTCTTTTCTGATTAAAAGCCGGCACGAGGGCAGGAGAGGCAGATTTGCTTTGAGAAGGACTCTGACAATAAATGACATTTTGCAAAGACCCTTCAGTGTCTCTGAATCCAGCCCTGTGAATTAAAAAAAAAAAAAAAAAACAACAACATAAAATTCAAAGCTTGCTTTCCTAATAGCCTTGTTAAAAAGCTGCTTTCATGCCTGTGTAGTCCCGGGAGACCCTCAGGTGTGATCCCCACTGGTGAGTGCTGCCTCTATACAGTATTTTAACCACACAGAGTGCCAGAAATAGCGTAAAAAAAAAAAAAAAAAAAAAAGCTGCAAAAAGGATCACGAGGGGCTTCAGCGCTGCCTTTGGTCACTGAAGTCACCGAAGTACCTCCGGCTCCTGAGTCAATAATCTTTCTGCTCTGCTGGCCGCAGAAAGCACCATCTGTAACCACAGATAAGACCCAGCTGCTCGCTTCTCTGCCAGGCTAATTAAAAAGCGCCGTGACCTCCCTAGAGCTAATTGTGTCCTGTCAGTGGGACGGAGGAACGGAGGCCGGTGGGGTTGCCTGGTATTTCAGCGCTCAGCTTAACGGACGTAATTTTAAATGGTTTTTATTTTATGGTGACTGTGTGGTTCTAGAGCGAAGGCGGCCGCAGGGTGCGCGTCTAACACACGGTTTCTCATCCGCAGGTGAGCGATGCGATAGAAAAGTGCTGCTAGCGCATGAATTTCCTGCAGAACCTCTCTTTTCACCAGCACCAACATGCAGAGCAACTACTCCCTGGTCATCACCACCAGAGAAACTCTCCAAGTCCCCTTTACAGCAGCGACAAACTCATCGGCCGCGTTGCGCTCGCCCCCTCCCTGCCCACTTACCTCTTCAGATTACCAGTTTTCACTAATTCCAGCGCTCTTTGCTGTGGTTTTTGTTCTGGGGTTGGTTGGCAACGGCGTGGTGGTTACGGTGCTCTGTCGTTACAGTGGCCCCAAAACAGTCGCTAACATCTACATTTTCAACCTGGCCGTGGCGGATCTGCTGTGCCTCGCCACCCTTCCCTTCTGGGCTACCTACTACGCGCAGGGGTACAACTGGCTCTTCGGGTCTCTCATGTGCAAGATCTCCAGTTCCGTCCTGTGCTTGAACATGTTTGCAAGCATATTTTTCATTACGTGCATGAGCGTGGACCGGTACCACGCTATTGTCCATCCTATTCGCTCCCAGAGAAGAACTCCGCAACAAGCTTATTGTATAGCGTTGGTTGTGTGGGGCCTTGCCTGTTTGTCCTCCCTCCCGACGTTTTACTTCCGCGACACTCACGACGTGGCAAGCTTGGGGGTCAACGCTTGCATCATGGCCTTTCCTCATGAGAATTATGCAAAGTGGTCTGTGGCAACAGCTTTTCTGAAAAATGCCCTCGGCTTCTTCATCCCCTTGCCGGTGATCACCACGTGCTACGTCTGGATCAGGAGGCACTTGCTCAAAGCACGGGAGTTTGGGAAAAACAAGCAGAAGAGGGACAAAGTCCTAAAGCTGGTGGCTGCCGTTGTTGTGGCCTTCTTTGTTTCCTGGCTCCCATTCCACATTTTAACGTTTTTGGATGCCTTGGCTCGCATGGACGTCATTAACAACTGTGACGTGACGGGGGCCATCGACACAGCGCTGCCATTCGCCATCTGCATGGCATTCGCCAACAGCTGCACCAACCCTTTGCTCTACTGCTTTATTGGGAACCAGTTCCAGGAGAAGCTCCACCGCTTGTTTAAGCGACGAGTTTATCAGTTCAACAGCCACCGAGAGAGCTCTTCTCTGAGGAAAGGGAGCTGCTTCAGAGATGCTGAGACCCCCGTGGGCCGGGAAGGGGGGCCTGAGTCCTTGCTGTAGGCCCTGGGGCATGATGTGGGGCGATGTCAGGGCAGCTGGCTGTCCCTGCGGTGGTGACACTCCTCTCTTCTCTTCCCTTCGGTTTGTGCCTGTTCAGTCACCAGCTGTTTGAAGGCTGTTCCCATACATGGGGTTTTATTCTTCTTTTCTGCAATGAGCGCTCGAGTTTTACGTAGAGGGGACGTTCTGGCAAATAAATATATTGACGGCATTTTAAATATCATCCTGTGCGTGGCTGAGCTCAGGCGAGTGTTTAGCGTAACACAAAAAGACAAAACATACCAAAGGACCATCGCACGATAGCTACAATCGTGCAGGTGCTGAGTATGACACCCTCAGCTGATTTCTCTAAAAGAGATTCTCGCTAGAGAACGTGCAAATAAATCAGTGCAGATACTTCTGGATCTATCTGTAAGAAAATATTTTTGACCTTTATTTTATTTTATTTTTTAAATATATGGCTGGAGATGCGCGGAAAGGGCATTAAATACGCCTCCTGCTTGCTTAGGCCTGGCATCCTGAGAACACGCGGAGACACGGTTCGGCAAGCGGCTGGAGGCAGGAGAGTATTTTTGGGGGGAAAGCACAACCGCATACATGTGTTTATACCGTTCTCACAGCAGGTAACAGGTTCGCAGGACAGATGGTCCTTTGCTTCCATTCAGCGCGGTCATTTTTGACGGTAAGGCCCCGGGAACCGAACACGCTACGTCCCGCTGCGACGCGGGCACGCTGTGTCCCACACACCCTCCGGCAGCCTTCGGGGAAACGACTTGCTGATTGCCAAGACTTTTTGCGTTTAAAATGTCAATGGCTACTGTAATTTTGGGGTACCGTGTACAGAAAGCCTAAGCGAGTCTGTCTTGACACCCAGAAGCAAAACCATGGTGTGACTCCTCTTAACCCGCATCTCATTAAGGGCGTTTATTCATTTGTAAATAAAAGAAAGAGAAGGGGGAGGGAAAGAAGCATTTGGCAAATACTGATTCTATTTTGAGGTTGGTTTTGATGACCGTTTGAAATTTTCTTTTAGCTGGAGAGGTACTGGTCCTTTCGGACCCTTCAGAAAGGATTGCGTTTGACGGGTTCAGTCTAAATGAGGGATGTGTTAGCACCAGCAGGATGTCCCCAGGCTGGGTGACGCGGGGCGACCGAAAGAGCTTCAGGGAATTCTTCTCTGACAAATTACTCTTGAGGTTTGCATTAGCGGTTTTGGGTCTGTGGGTCAGAAATGACACCTGCCGGTTGGGTGACCGGGGGTTTGGCTGCCCTGAAGTCCCAGCGCTGGCGGGTGCCTGGAAGCCGTGGGAACCCGGTGTGGGAACCGTCCTTCGCTGTTGGGGTGGGGGTAAGTTTCTTCACTGGTGCCTGTGAAAATGGGATTATGCAAGAAATGTGCCGGTCTCAGAGTGACGCGAGGTGAAAAGTTTGCGTAGAACTTGGCAAAAAGGGGGGCTTGACCACAAATAACCCCTTCTCCCTGTCCTGGTCTGGTGTTGTGTCATGGGGTAGGTAGCCGGTGAGATGCTTGCCCCAGAAAGTGGAAGAGCAGCTAAATGCATCTCCCCAGGAATGTTTTTGTTGAAAATGTTCCGAGGGAGCTAATAGCGTCTGGGGCGTCGGATATTTCTGGAAGGACAAACTGTTAATTGCTTAGCGATGAGCACAACAAGGCAGTCGTGCTACAGCAAAACAAACCCCCGTACTAAGAAAATAACCCCGCGTTCGGCGTCGCAGGCTCAGAGGAATAATAAGAGGTTGCGGAGGCCTTTTGCTGCAATACAGGTCGGTAACGAACACAACAGTGCCATTAATTGGCATATTATTAGTCTCAAAAGTTAAATTACACCATTACCCGGGTCTCGGCTGTACCCGTCCTGAGTGCGCGCACGGACCGTGCGTTTTCCACACATCAGCGTGGACCCGCTCAAAACTACGGTTTTTAACAAGTATGGAGCCTTTCGCCTGCTGCGCAGACCTATGCAGACAGGGAAACGCTACGGGAATGTCAAATGCAGCTCCAGTCGCATTTACACCCGCGAGGGGCTGGAGGATAAAAAGGAGGGCAAAGCTCTCCCGAGGAGAGAGCAGCGACGCAGCATCGCCCACCGCTGCGGGGACTAATGACCGCCTGCCGGGGGCCGCGGCAGCCGCGCTCAGTGGTACTCTCCTACAAAGAGGGAAACAAAAAATGAGTATTAAACGGCAGGCAAAACTGAGAGGGGAGGAAAATCTCTCCTTTCAAAATGCAGTTTGAAAAGAAGTCGACCCCAAAGGGCATATTGCGCAAGAGTGACAAACGGAGTGACCCCCACGAGCTCGGCGGTGCGACTTTTCTGTTTTGCCAGATCTGCCTCGTACCTCCGATGGGTCATGAATTTGAGCGGCGTGGTTAAGCAAACATCCAAAAAACGCTGGCTGGGGAGGAACCTGAGATGGAAGTGGGGGAGGCGCTGTATCAAGGGGTTTGCTTTATTTTTAGAGCAAATTGAATAACGTTGAGCTCTATGAATTTCTTCCATCACGCTCAAGTTTCTCATGGGATTTTTCAGGGATTTTTAATGGAAATGTGGGGGGTTTTTTTCCACAGTTTTGGTGTGTTGTGTTGTTGGTTTTTTTTTTTGTATTGTTTTTTTTTAAAGATTTTCTGCAAAAGAACGCGGACAAAAATTTGAGTATGTTGGGTTTTTTTTTTTTTTCCTTGTGAATTTAGAAGCTTTTTTTTTTTTTTTGCTTTTGAGAAAATGTTGTGCTGGCAATTGCAAACGATTTGAATAGTTGCGCAGTGCCACAGCCTCTCTCCCCCTCCCACCCTGGTCCTTCTCAAGCCCCGTGTTCCCTTCAGTGCTCCCAGAGAACACGGGACAGCCTGCCCGTGGCCGGGAGCCCCGCTCCGGCCAGCCTTGCCTGCCCCGGGACCGTGCCCGGGAGCGAGTCACCCCATTTCGGCAGGGACGGCGGGAGCGTGCGGGGTTGCTCAGTGTCTTGCTCGAGAAGGGTGAGGTGGATTTATGAGCACCCGCAGGATTTCGGCTGGGGCTGCCCCGGTTCTGCCCTGCCGTGGTGCCGTCGGCGTCAGCGGGAAGGGGCGCGTTGTGATCCCTCGGATGGAAGCGCTGATGGGTTTGGAGTCAAAGCTGAGAGCGGTGGCAGGGTTTCTTTGGAGAGGGGAATGTCCTGGAGCACTTCTGGGGCTGTCAGTGGGTCTTTCCCCAAAGAGGGATGGAATCCTTACAAGGGTCGGAGGTCTCGGTCACATTTGCACAGCAAATCCAGTTTGCGGCTTGCTTTTCTAGCTGTGGTTGATTACTCTCCACTTAAATGAATTGCAGAAGGAGCCTCGGTCCAAACTGAGCATCCTGTGTGTGTCCCTGAGCTGACTTGAATACGCAACTTCAATATATGAAGCAGAGAAAGTCACTGCCATTTGTTAGCATAAGCGAGTGCTGGGTGGTGAGCGAAATGCTTTGTTTATGTAAGACATACAATAAGAAATGTTTGGTACAGCACGTTCTCCCTGAGACGTCAACGCAGCCCGAGCCTGTGCTGGCACCCACTCAGCACACTTCTCCTGTTCCTCAGGCCAGATTTTGGGCAGGAATATCATCTTGCCACCCATGCAGCGGACTGCCACGACTTGGCTGCCCTCCACAACACGTCCCCGTGTCCCAGCTGAAGGCCAAGGAGGTGCCATGGAGCCAGCGAACTGCTCATGTTTCCCCATGAAAATGAGGACTTTCGGATACTTTGAGCTGTCCCGGAGGGAACACAGGAAACCTGGAGCGTGGGGATTGAGGTGGTCTGGCAGCCTTTCCTCCATGCTGGCAGACTTGCTGCTCTCGTCTCAAATCTCCTTCCCTTGGAGGAAAATGACTGCTGTTGTTGGGAAAGGTTGTTCCCTTCAGCACTGGGATGTGCCTTCCTCACGTCTGCCTGCTGCGGGATCCAGCTGGGTGCGACAGAGAGGGGCTGGTTGCTCTGGCCCATGGGCTCTGCCGGGAAGGGATGGTGAGTCTCCTATGGCTTTGGCTACAGGAGCAGCCCAGGGCTGCTGTCTTCAACATCACATCTTCTGGGATATCAAGGAGGGGATTCTGCCCCTCTACTTTGGTGAGACCCCACCTGGAGTACTGCCTCCACTTCTGGAGCCCCCAACATATGAAAGACATGGACCTGTTGGAGTGAGTCCAGAGGAGGCCCCGGAGATGCTGGGAGGGCTGGAGCCCCTCTGCTGGGAGAACAGGCTGGGAGAGGTGGGGGGGTTCACCCTGGAGAAGAGAAGGCTGCAGGGAGAACTTAGAGCCCCTTCCAGTGCCTAAAGGGGCTCCAGGAGAGCTGGGGAGGGACTCTGGATCAGGGAGGGGAGCCACAGGACGAGGGGGAACGGTTTTACACTGAAAGACGGGAGATTTAGATGAGATATTGGGAAGAAATTCTTGGTTGTGCGGGCGGTGAGCCCCTGGCGCAGGTTGCCCCGAGAAGCTGTGGCTGCCCCATCCCTGGAGGTGTTCAAGGCCAGGTTGGACGGGGCTTGGAGCAACCTGGGCTGGGGGGAGGTGGCCCTGCCCGGGGCAGGGGGGTGGGACTGGCTGGTCTTTAAGGTCCCTTCCAACCCAAACCATTCTGTGATTCTGGTGTGGGTACAGTGGTGAGCCGATCTCCTCGCTGTTTGGCAGAGCATCCAGTGAGGTACCTGGCTGAGAGTTGACGTTCCCCTCTGTTCGCTATGTTTCATTATAATCAAAAGGAAAAAACAAACAAACAAACAAACCCTGGAGTAACAATTGGGATTTGTTTATATAAACCAGCAGGTTTATGTGTGTGTGTGTGTGTGTGTGTGTGTGTGTGTGTGTGTGTGTGTGTGTGTGTGTTTTAAAGGGAGGTAATACCTAACCCTGGGGGATACCCAGCTGCCACCAGCAAGCCTGTGTGCCTTCACCTCGCCTAACGAGGTGTTTCGCAGACCTTCTCCCGCACTGGCATTTCCACATCTGTGATCACCAGTTTGCAGTGTAGTGGTGCTCTCAGCTTCACTGCCACTGGGAAGCAGGGCTGTGGGGTGCTGGGCCCCTGTTTCAATGGGGGCACAACCCGCTGCTGTGGACAGTAAGGATGGGAACCAGGGGGGCTTCCGTCTCTTCTGCACGGGAAGCCCAGAGGCACCTCCCCACAGCACTCCTGTCCTTGGTAACCCATAGGACATCCATCCATCCATCCTTCCATCCATCCCTCCCTCTCTCTCCACACCCAGGGCTGTAATCCTGCCCGCTTCAAATGTCAGCCCTTACGTCTGTCGAAGCCCGTTGATGGTGAGATGGTGGTGTAACGCCTTCAGCTTCCCAAACCAGCTTTTTTTGGCTTTGCTGCCTGTCTGCCAGTGGGAGTGATGTGGGGCAAGAAGCCAGCAGACGATTGCACAGGCTAAAAAGTTTCTGGACTTTGGTCTTGGGGTGGAGAGCCCCGGGACAGGGAGCAAGCCAGCCTCTCTCATTGCCTCTTTTGCATGTTTATTTTCTGCTTCCTCTTCAGCTGAGACAGATTCGGAATTTGACACTGGGAGGTCCGGATAGAACTCTGTTAATCCCCAAAACATTTCAGAGGGACAGAGCAGAGTAATATGGAAGTGGATGAGGGTCACGACATTAATTTCCCTGCCGTGAGATACATCTGAACTTACCCCTCTTTCCCCACCGACAACCAGCAGCTCTTCAGTTTAAGTTCGCGAAGCTCCACTCCGTGCCTGTAAGACAAGCGGTTACGGGAAGCCAGGATCCAGTGCAATTTTTAGCTTTAAGAATTGTAAGTTAAAATATTTTATTGTTTTTACAGCCAATAAGAAAATCGACGGTACCCAACCCAATGAACTGCAACAGTGCAGATGCGACTTATCCAACACAGCCGCCGCGTCAACGTGACAGACAGCTAAAATGGAAGAGAGGACGAGGCTGCCTCTAGAAATCAAACTCACCCTGTGACAAATGTAAGAAGCCTTTCTAGCAGGAAGAAAAACGGTATAATCATTAAATGCATTTAGACAGAAATTTATTGGGTATATAAGACACAATTAGTGTGGAGTGACGTGTAGGAGACCTTGCCGAGACTTAATGCCGTGAAATGGAAAGATATCCCATTCACACATCCATAAGGAAGCAGAAACGGCACATTATTATTGCTGCTTAAGCTTTGGTTTACCAGTGTCTTCTGCATTCCCCAGGGACACCTCTGCGGTTGTGCTCTGAAGCTGTATCTGCCCACGCGTAATGCAGTTCATTCGCCGCGGAGAGAGCGCGTGCACGCAAAGGTGTTTGCTGCTCTGGCTGAACTCTGAAATAACGCTCCTGTGCCCTAAACCTGCCCCTTGGTGCTTTGCCGCCCGTGAGCCCTGCGGCTGGGCTGAGCCGCGGCCACCCCTGCGGCCCTGGGGTGCAGCCTCCTCCGAAAAGCGCAGCAAGACATCCGCATTAAGCGTTAGGACAGCATCCAAACGCGCAGCTCTTGCGCAACGGCAGGGAAGTGCAAATGGTGAAGACGGCATGTGCTAGGCACGCGGCTGTGTCGCGGCAGAGTGGAAGTGGAGCAACCGCCGCTGTCTCTGGGGAAAACGAAGCGCTTCATCTGCAGTCTTAAACCTGTTGCTTCCCCAAAATCTTTGATGAGACGATGTTTATGGGGCACGCAACTGGTTAGGGTCTTCCCTCGCAGGGGAACATGGTAGGTTTTCTTTGCGGGTGCTGAGCAGCATTACTCTGTATCGTTCGACTCGCTCTGGTAAGTGCTTTAAGGAGTTTTACGCTTAATGAAATGGATGCGGCGACCCTCATGCGGCCAACGTCTGACCCTGCAAACACCTTCCCTGACCCCAGCGAGGCTTCTTCCAGAGCAAGGACAGCGGGATTTGGCTCTGCGTACTGAGCTCTGCTGTTGTGAGCTCCAGGGTGGTAGAGCATCACGAATCCCTTTTAATCATAAAGTGCTGACTGTCCGTGTTTCGCTGTATTAACTGTCTCCTTTTAGGTGAGTACGACGCGCAGAATTTCTGCTTCGAAGTGCTTGTGCACCTTTGGAAGGGGATTCCTCCACGTGCAGCTCAGTACGCAGTAAATATGTTTGACAAAGGTCTACTTAAGAATGTATTTTCAGGCCCGGATAGACTTTCTAATGTAATCAACACGTGTAACAGTAAAAAGATTTGGTTTTCTTTCAAATCTGTGGTAATAGACTGCTGCAGTTCGGAACATGTGGGCTTTTATTGGGGAAATGGTACAACCCAAGGGAGTTGTTTTCAAGGACAAGTCAAGGAAAAAGGACTTTAGAGTGTGATACGAAATGTGCTATATTAACTGGGGAGAGCCCCGCGGACAGCACTGGCTCTCAGCCCGGGGTCTGGCAGCCTTTCATCAGATTTTATTTTGATCTTCATCCCCTGCAGGAACGCAAAGAGATCTTTCTTTCCATCCACTGGGACCCCCACAAAAGAAATTTCCCAGAAGAGTCAGGAATGGTTTTTTCCTTCGGCTCCGAGTCCAGCGTGGGTCTGAACTACAAGACGACTCGCTGCTTTTCTAGCTACCAGCTACGCTTCTGCTGCTACTTTGCAGGTAACTTTTTCCTAGGATGAACTGGGAATGCAAACAGGTAATGAAAACAGATAGAAAGCTCTTAACACTGTAGCTAATTCAGCTGCAAAAGTACCCGGATCAGGCTACACGCTGAAGGTAGGGGTGGATTTTATCCATACCCAAGCTGGGCGGGAAATTGTGTTGTTGTCGATTGCTAAGACAGCGCTTGGGTTAAGCAAGACTCGTTTAAGGCATACCATCGGGGGGGGAAAAAAAACCAAACCTGCCATTTGAAAAAATGTCAGAGGTTCATGTGGAACGAACAGGGTGGATTCAGCACGAGAGGCTGTTGAAAGCCTCTGAATAATTACTGAGGAATGTTCACGGGTTTTCCTTGGGTCGCGGAGCAGACGACAGCGCCGAGGACTCGTTCTGGTGGGTTGGGACACCGGTGACACGCGGCCTGGTGAACCAAGCTGGATGCAGTTGGGGACACACGGAGAACCGAGAGGTTGTTCGCGGAGCTCCCTCCTACTGTGGATCCGGTCATAAACCTTTGCTGCGTTGGCATTGCCACCTGTGCCTCTCCTATAATCTTTGTCGTGACATTACTGCAGGGACGGGTGTTAGACCAGCTGAAAATATAACAGTAAATTCAGTGACGTTCACCGTCCTCTCCGAACAGCTCATAATAAAGGAGCGTAACGTTGGCGGTCAGCAGCTGTTCTGCAGAGCGTTTCCTTTGCCCTTGCTCCCTTTGTGTCTCCGAGCTCTTTATAAACCCAATATTTAATGAGAGCGCATAGAGGAAATCTGTCCTCAGCTTCACTGGAGCCTTAAACCCTCCCTGTCACCGGTTCAAGAAGAAAAATGCTCCAAAGAAGCAGTAGGGTTGAGCCAGAGGTACAGCAGGGAGAAGGGAGAACTATGCATTCTCCTTCACGCAGGGACCAAAAGAAGTCCCGAACCACTTTCCTCTTTGCTGGGGTGTCCGTACGACTCCCCGGAAAAGCTGCCTGTTGTGGATCGCCCTTGCGCTGGCTCTTCATTTCGTGGCTCCGCAGCCGCCAGTCGTCCTTCTCTGCCCGGCGTGAAGCCTCTACCCGCTCTGTAAACAAATTCATCCCGTTTCTACCGAGGGAGGAAGTTGCTGTTCGGCCACACCATGGCAAAACATGCTTTATTTCCTCATATGATCTCACATGAGCGCACATACTGCTCTAAAGGCTGAACGTGCTTGCAGGCATTTGTTCAGCACAAAGCTTGTCCTGCAGAAAAGCCCAGCGATTTTGCAATAAAGCGATTGTGCTTTCTGTGGTTGGGAAATACTGAAAGGCAAATTAAGAACCTCTGTCCTGGAGCCATTTTGCCAGAGCGCTCTTTTGCTGCGGGCAATGCCTCATTTCCTCGTTAGCCTCTTCAAGAAAGCTAAATACTCCAATTAAACTATTACGTGCTGGGCTCTGCATTAGAAACCTCAATCCCATTAGATTTTCTTGCCACCCATGAAAGTCTCTCGAATGCTCACATGATTCATCACGGTTTTCTGCTTTTGCAGCCCACTTGGCAGCAAGAGGACACACTACCAGAGTGCGGGAGCTGCGGTCAAAGGGGGAGGTGAGGCTCTGATTGATTTTTGGAACCTCACCTGGGAAAGCCTCCGCAGAGAAGATTAACTATTCAGTCTTCGCATCCTCTTCCCTTCTGTACACTCGTGCATCTATGAGTTGGCCGAAGGGACATTGTGGTGTGTTTTGTTTTTTTTTTTTTTTTTTTAAGGAGTAAAATACTACGTGTACCTCCTCGGAGGTTGCTGTGTGGATAAAACATTGTTGGAGGCTCAGGCTGTGAGCCAAGTTACGGATACTCAGTTCTGTGTTCTGAGTTACAGTGAATGCGTTCCAGTTAGGAAACAATGAGCTGTTTTGCAATATTCATCTTGGAACCCTACTGAACAAAGTTCTGTAGATTTGCTTAACAATTTATTTATTTTTTTACTTTCAGTTAAATCCTTAGGTGGTATAATGACATATCAGACCTTCTCCGAAAGAAGAAAGAGGCCACCTAGTGTCGGCTTATGGGTAGCTGCAGAAAACAGGCTGCTTGGAAGGTATGGAAACGTAACTTCAGTGTAATACTACTACTACTACTATTTGTGTTGAGTTTTAATTGTCAGTGTTTGGGGTTTTTTTTAGTTTAAAAAAAAAAAAAAGTCAGGCATTGAAAATCAGATTGCAATTGGCCATACTTAAAAAAGTTCAGAATTGGCCGTACTTTAAAAAGTTCAGCATGTCTATTTTATGCGTGAATCCGCCGCTTATCGTAAAAAAAAAGAGAGCGATTTGTGAGTCTTTAAGTTCAGCGTCGCACTCGGAAGAAGACCGGTTCCGCTCTGTTTGGGAACTGTGCTGACATGTTTGTGAAAATCCCACTGCCCCGCG
Organism: Vanellus vanellus; assembly: GCF_965231255.1. NCBI lineage: Eukaryota > Metazoa > Chordata > Aves > Charadriiformes > Charadriidae > Vanellus > Vanellus vanellus. The sequence continues at coordinate 23,513,686 of NC_138915.1, read as the reverse complement.
GAATACTGTCAAAGCTGAGTGAGAGGTGGAGGGTGACGGCAGAAACGTTCAGGAAAGGTAACGGCTGGTGCCGGACAAGCTGCTGGGGCGCTACGGAAAACTCCTGTGGGCTGCTCTCACCTGTGAGCAGAGACACCACCGGCACTGCGGGACCTCTGGTTTCCTTTATGTTCAGTGGGGAAAAAGGCGCCCCGGCAGTTCGATTCGCGTCTTGTCAGCCTGAACTGCCTGTTCGCATTGCTCCTCTTTCCGCGGTGACTTTTAGGGGAGCTTAGAGCTACCGGTATGTTTGGAGGAGGGTCTAAACTTACATTTTTTTTGACCTAACGTCCCTTTGTCATCCTCTGGAGATACTTAGCTTTTCACATGTTGTCTGCACAAGGAAACTGGGCTCCTAGCTGGCCCTGCTTAATCTCCCTTGGATGACTAATGTAGATGACGCGAATAGCTCCCCGAGGCATGTATCGAGCATCTCTGTTAAATATTGGTCTTGCATGCTTTAGGTGTTCAGCCAGGCTTCCAGCGACACCCTTGCTTTCAAAGGGAGTCTACTGTATAGACAGCGCGGAGTAATCTGGATCCACGCAGCCGCTGCAGGGAAATGAGTCCCCATCTGGACTGAGTCTGTCTATATAACACGAAGTGATTTCCCTGGGAGAAGAAAAACCACTTTTCCATGTCCCCATCCGAGCCGTGGTGTTGTCCAAAAAAGGTGGCTGAAACAATTAAAGCGCTTCAATTTTAGATTCGTCACATTTCGGTGCTTAGTTTCTCTTGTTAGTCACTGGCCGTTGGCACCTTCTCAAAGTTTAGTAATTTCCAAATTAGCCCCTACGTATCTTCTTTGAAGCACCCAGAAATGGAGGTGCCCAAAATCAATGTCTCTGTGCGCTTGTGCCTGTTTTACTGTATTCAAGCAGTATCATGAAAATATTCAGCGTGCACATCTGGGCTTTATTTGAGTAGTGCCTGCAAGCACGGGGAGTGCTGCCATGGGACTTCACAAGTCATCGTATGTCGCCCGTATTATCGTCCCTGGTGGCAGGGAATTCCAGTAAGGTCGGTTTTATTTTCTACGTAGCTATAAGAAGAGTAGGGTTCTGGTGTGCATGAGCTCTCAAAAAAAATTTTACATAGAAGTAAAGGGTAAAGCAGAAGACAAGGTAAGATTCCATCTAAGATTACACATTGATGAACTCGGTTTTGTTCTGTGTTTGAGGCATTTCGCTGCAGGCATAAATTGTTGTTCTCCAGATTAGATGGGAATAACAAAAATAATAATAGTTTTCTAAAAGTTGCATAACCTCAGAGAAAAAAAAAACAACAAACCACATTTGGAGAACTCGATGTGACAAACTCCACAGATATGAATATTACTTTATACCTAAATGAAATATTTAATACGTTTGGAAAATGCTCGTGGCAGTTTCACGTGGCAATTCCAGCCTTTTACATATTTCGGTAGAAGCTCTATCTCAGTCTGGCACCTAAGTGGGTGTTAAATTCATTTCAGAGCAAAGCAGTTTGTCCTCTGTTTGCTGGAATCTAAGTTAGTCACAACTTAATAGCAAAAGAAGTCCTCAGTGCCTGCCTTTAATGCCTCCCAGTTATTTGGCTTCTCTCAAGTCCATCCCAGGTGTGCTGTTAAATATGTCCCCTGTTCCTGAATAGGACAGTTCACATATAGGCTGGTGTGAGCTTAGGTTTCTGTCTATGCCTGTCTAATATCTGAAATTCCAAGATTTTAAGACAGGAGGGATGTTTATAATTGCCTCCTCTTATCTCCTGCACAGGAGCCTGGTGAATTAAATCTTGCTTCAGCCGGGGCTTGTGGTTGAACTTAATCGGTGGTTTTCTACCTCTTTTGATATATGAATCCTTAAAAAAAAAAAAAAAAAGGCCCTATGAAAGTGGAAGCCCAGCTAGCGGGCTGCTCTTTTAGAATCGTTCTCTGTAGCTCCTTAGCAGTAGGCCACTGCTCTGCAGGGATTGCGGACAGGAGACTGCAAACCACTGAGCCGTGTTTTCCAACAGCTCGGAAAGCCGTGAGGTGTGCGATGGGGGATGATTTTAACGCGCTGAAAACAAGCGTGCGTATGCCAAGGTGTACACAGGCAAACTCACATGCTCTTAAGTCAAAAGCTATCATAGGCACTAACGTTGATCCTCTTACGTCTATAGAGTAGTGCCTCCACCCATGAGCTGTTGATATCAGTATTATTTACAAACCAGTTAGACTGATCATGCAGAAGGAAAACACTCACTGCATGGAGGCCATCAAAAGCTCTCCGAAAATATTGCAGGTAGATACGGCGTCCTTCGCTGCCGCTGACTTATCTGGTAGGAAATTTTGTTGGTGGGTCGTTAACTTTGAAGGCAGCAGCAGCCGCCTGTACCTTCACGTCCCCTTCCAAAGCACAGTGCGGGAATAGTGCACTGTAATTACAGGCGGCAAACGGTGTGGTTGACTGTGTGTTCATTGCAATGAGCAGTCCCTCCTCCGGGCAACTTCTGGGCTGCAACTAAATAGTGGAGTCCTCTTCTCAATACCTGCAGTCCCAAGCAGCAAATTTGCTGCGTCTTTCTGTCGTACCTTTAACAAAATCTGTTCCCTCTTCTATCTGAAACAAAATGATTGCTTGAGTAAATAAATACCACCTGGTAGATTTACCAGCAGCCCTCTTTCCTTGCAGGGTGCTGGCTTCTGCCTGCAGAGTCCTCCAGTGGTTTCTGTCTTGTGCAATTGAAGAAGTGTTCATAAACCCTTAATATACAAGAACTGAAGGAACGCTCCAGAGCTTTTCTGATAAGCTTCAAAATTCCCTGGTAGTATTAACGTCTTAACTTTCCGAACCTGAAGAAATAGTACAGATAAAAATTGCACACAGAATGAACACGCACAGACAAAAATCCCACAAGGGAACATCCTTCTGTAAGGTTCTTTTTAACAAGATACTACCAGATTTTTTGCCGCTTCCAACAAAAACTAAAGCTAATACTGAGAAATCTGATGCTGCCCGTTCGTCTCGTTCACTGCAGTACCTCCTGATGAAAGAGAGAAGCACTGAAAGCTTCACTTCGCTTTCTCTTTTCCCTCCTTTGCTTTTGTGCAAGCCTACCGTCTTCCAAAAGCTGTCAGGTCAGTGTTTCAGAGCTGGGCCAGACCGTCCTTGCCCTGAGTAGGGCTGGAATCAGTCATCCCTGTTAGTAATGATCTCGTCGGTTCTACTTTTCTTTTTTTTTTTAAGCTTACTTTTTCTATTTTGGAAATCTCTGACCATCTCTACTGACGCATCTTCCTACCTGGCTCGCAGCTCTTGCAGAGCTTTAGCACCGCATTCCTCAGAGCTGAAGTTAGATTTTGTGTCCGATTTTACTTGTCTTTTATCTCCTGGGCCACGGTTACGTTCCTTCTCCTGACCTTCCTTGGTTTCGGTAGAACTGGTTAAGCCTTCTCTTTATTTTCCTTCTGATAGAAAACACATTTGGCTGAGTGATTTTGTTTTTTTAACCCAGCAGGTTGCGTATGGTCAGACCCAAGAGTTGGTTGTTCACACTGAGTTTCTTCCAAATTTGCTTACCGTGTCCTCTTCCTTCCCTCAAACCCCATTACGCAAATGACTGGAGTAGCACTGGGATGCTCCTGGCCTACGTAGCTGTTACAAAACTTAATACAGGAGTCCTGCCTTGTACTCCATTAGATAAATTAGCACTTTGCCTCCTTTGGCTGTCGGAGTTTGCTGCTTGATTCCCAGAGTGGAAGCTATGGCTTCTTTCTTTCCTTCAGCTCCTTCCTTCATTTCAGCTTCAGAAACTCAAGTTTCTTGCTGTTAGGAATGCTTGGTAATGTCAGTAAAGCCAGTAAGTCTTCTTTTAGAAGAAAGGGTATGGGTGGGCTGTCAAGGCGCCTTCAACCTCCACCATCACATCCGCTTTCTCCCTCTTCCAACACGTGCAAAAAGGGCTTATCCCAGCTTCCTCAGGGAAGAGCATCCACTCCAAAAGACTTGCAAAGGGATTTCTCTTACTTTTTAGCAAATGCATTTCTTTAAACTACTGCACTGAGATAAATCCAAGCAAAACCTGAAATCAACCATCCAGTAATGATGCCTGCATCTAAGTTTGTCCCAGGCTCTGTACTGGAGAAGGCACCTCCACAGAGGATCTTTCTTTAGTTCCTCCTAATTGTCTTTCTCTGTTGTGGTTTGTTTGGGTTGTTGTTTTTTTTATCATTGCCTAATGTAGGAAACCTGGTGGTGTTTGTCCAAGATTTTTGATCTAATAGCTTTCTAAGGGACAGCTCTTTTTTTCAATCTAAACTTCTTGTGTTAGTGATAAAAAGCAATTATTTGTGTAGATGTAACTCTGTGAACATTCCTCTGGATCCCTCCACAGACTGCACGGTAAAACTGCCCCCCAAAATTATGCCATGAAAAATCTGTGATGTACTTCCTGAAGAACTGGTCAAGTGTTGCTTCAGTGTAATCCTCTAAACTTTTTGCTGCAGGCCTTAATCCTCTAAACAGGTATTTCTCTAATTCTCAGCAGTGTACTCTGGGCTACGGTCCAACACGGGCAGTGACAGTGGTTCCTTCTCTTTCTCCCACCTGGCGGCAAATCAGAGGTTTTACTGTCACTTGTTTTTTTGATGGGAGGGAAACCCTTGCTGGGAGCACCTAGGGAAAAAAAAAAAAAAAAAAAAAGCTGCTGTTGTGTTTACCTTTGGATGGAGGGAGGGAGAGGGACTGGTCAGTGTTTGTTTTTGATCTGGCAGCTAATGGGTTCCTGGTTTTGTTCCAATTCCTTTGGAAACTTTGTCTCGTACAATCACAAAACTCTCCCTATTGAGCAACAGTTCTGTTCCTCCTCTGGAGCGTATCTACCTTGGGAAGGTCCAGCTGGAGCATGGAGTAACCACAGGGCAAGGGACTGCAAATCTGACATCTGCCTTGGGCTGTTCAGTGGTGAGACCTGCTTGGGGCAGTTTGGAGGGGTTGGCCCACTGCGGTCCGTGCCCCGCGCTCAGCTGGGAGATCTCCAGCACCATTTAAGGAGAACTGTGCTCACCAGCCCTGGCGCTGGGAAAGCGGAGCCCGCTCTGATCACACCGGGTGTGATTCCTAGACTGGCCCCAGATGAGTAGGAACACTTCTTCCCACCTACAGCTATGTGCAAGCCCAAGAAGGTCCCACGGGTGCTTGAGCAATCCGAGGGGAGAAGCCTTTAAGGGAAGGCCTTTCCTACGTAGGAGGGAATTGTCCACGTTCTTCTCACCGTTGCGTTGCGGTGGGGAGGTTACTGTGCCCTGGCACTCTCGGTGCACGCCGTGCCAAACTCTACCGCAGCCATGAGACCTGACCCCGGACGTGGCCCGTGTGAGTGGGCTCCAGCCAGGTGGAGGCAGGCTGTGGCATTCTAACTGTCCTCAAGTGCAGAGGGGAGTCCTTAAAAGGGATGAATATGGTGGGACAGGGGCCTGGGAAGGAGGAGGAAGTCTCGGTCTCACCTTTACTTTCTGCTGCAGAAGAAAGACCTTTATCTTGAGGGGAAGTCCTCCTCCCCTTCCTCCACCCTTGCAGTGAGGTCACTGTAGCTGAGGCATGTGTACACGAGTTTTGCGAGAGAGAAAAACACCCCTCTCCCACACCCAAATATAGCCCTTAGAGCCTACACTGTCCTAAGACTTAATAGCATGTCACCCGCTGGTATCAGGACAATTTAATGAAAGATTAAACAGTATCTCCTGTTGCCAGTGCTCCTCCCCGGTCTACTCTGGGTCTGCTATCAGCTTCTGCGAGGCTGCCAGAAGTTCAGCTTTGTTGTCTTGAAGGGCTGCAAAGCCCATGGGCATTCCCCTTGGCGTTTTTACCCCCGGTGCGATCCTCGAGCAGGCACCAGGGAGCAAGCTGGCAGCCGGTCAAGCCTGGCTTCCAGACAACGTTCTGCAAACGGGTGCCAGCATCCCACAGCTGGTCGGGTACCCGCTTCCAGTCGGGGCTTGAAATGCCAATTTCCAGGGCAGATTGGCTGGTGGGTGAGGGGAGGAGGGAGGTTAAGGAGATGGAGCTTTTGTTCGTACGATGGAGAACGCCTGCCTCTTTCCGCACTGCACTCAGGTTCTGGAAGGGACGCAGCCAGGGCTCTGGGCTCTGCAAGTGTTGAGGCACCTCAGCTATGAGGACGGCGGAACGCACGCGCCTGTACCTACAGCTTTTTGGAATAACCCCACGGAATCATTAATACTGCGCCAGTCCTACCCATGAATCCAACGGGCGCAAGGTCTTGACTTGCTCCGCGCTACAAAGCGCTACGCAAGGATAAGCTTAGGTTAGAGAGGTAACTTAGTGGTTATCCCAGTTTTATAAAGGAGGAAACAGAAAGTTGAAATTGCCCTCTGGAGCCGTGGGTCGGCATTCCAGGCACAGCCCAGCCTCCCACAGGCTCCCCGACCCCCGTGGGCGAGAAAGAAGACGGAAACCGGTCAGCAGCATGGAAGCGCGTAGTCTCGGATTCCCTGTTTTGTCTGGCGAGCCATATGGTCTCTGCTTTAAAATGAATGCGCTGTAAGCCATGAGAAAGTGAAATGATGCCAGTAATTCCATTTATGACACCCGCTTTTACAATGTAATAAAAAGGAAAATTTGTTCATCTAGAAATTCTGCATCGTTATGAAAAGCTTGAATTGGTTGTTTACTATAATACAATTTTTCTGATAGATTTTACTTCTAAAAGATCAAAACAGCCTGATTAACTCTACCAAGATACTGCTCTTCTGGATAATTGTTCTGTAGGTACATTTCCAACCGGTTCTAACGTCAGTTGCGAGAATGAAACTGGTGGGCTTTTTGCATCATTCCCCAAACTCTAAGGCAAATAATTTTAATAGAATTTACATAGAATTAGGGGCTTATTTAGATGAGAAGTGCCGCAGCTTTTCGGAGCAGTGTGGTAAATACAAACACAAAATTATGAAACAAGTAGGACACCTAGTTTGGAAGATTTAGTTTGGCAACAGCCAATTATTTTTAGACTCGTTTCTGAATTCACCCTTGAAACTACCGTGGGCACGGCGCTGCTGCGAGCTCTCCGTGCCCCTCGGGGGAAGGGCAGATGATTGGTTTCTCTCCAGCCCTTGTCCTCTGCCATCGCCTCGGATCCAGTCATGCACCTGCAGGGCGACAGCCCGGGTCTGGTATTCCCCGTGGGAACGCTCAGACTGTCTTTTCCTGGAGATGATGAAATCCCGATCCCGCAGTGCCAGTTCTGTTTGCAGCTTTCTGGTGTGAGTTTTTGTTTGCCGTTCCCCGGCCTTTAAGTCATTTCCATTTAATCAGGTCGGGTGATTACTACATTGGGGCATTCCAGTTCTCAAGAGAACGAATGGTTCTGACCTGACAGTTATTTGTAGTCTTTTCCCCATTTCTTTCCTGGAAACCCTCACCTTGCTCTCTCCCCGACTTTGGCGTTCATTCGGTGACCTTTAGAAGTATTTCCTTGCCTGAAGCCAGACCAAATTCTCCTCACCAGTTCAGTGACAATTTCTGCAGTCAATGCAGCGCTTTAAAAAGTCAGTAGCGATTCTCAGTTTTGTTTTAAGCTGTTTTCTGCCCACGAATGACTTCATGGCTTCATACAATATTCTTCATCAAATATGGTTCCCCACCAGATTTCTAATCTAATCAACGTATTCTGGGGAAGGACACGGTATTTTACCTGAGACGGGTTGAACCTCAGCCCCGTGCTCTGGGTTGCAGTTCAGAGCTCTGGTTCTGGATTCGGCCGGTGGCTCCGCTTCTGGGCTTGACCTCGTTTCCCAGTTGCTGCTCAGCTAAACTGACCTCCCTATAACATTTCAGCCCTTCGGAGAATAGGGGGGTTTATAGTCTTTCTTCTATGTGCCGTCCCAAGAATAGCTTTTGAATCCCAAGCTTAACTTTCTTTATAGTCCTGACAGCCGTCCTAATGAATCTGGACGTTTATTGGAGCGCTTTCAAAATGAAAAGCGAGCATCGCACGTAAGCAATTATAAATTCTGTGCTCAGTAAACTTCGGTACACTGATGGATTTTATTTTATTTTTTTTTTTTACACATTATTTAACCCAGAAAACTATACAGATAGCCTGTCAGAAGTTGTTCAAAGTACGGAAACACTGCTGAATTAATAATAAGTACAAAATGTCTTCACCGCCGTACTCACAAATCATCACACCCTCTTTACGTGAAGAGCAAGTACTCGGCGGCAAAGCACATTTCGGTCTGAGAGCTGAAATACGGGCAGGCTTCACCGTAATCAGCAACCAAAAGATCTACATGCATGTAAGACCAAGACTGAAGTGTGGACGTTGCATCACAGGAAAGAAGGGGGTTTTATTAGTGTTTTGCACAATATATAAGAGTTTTCACAGATTGTAAATCATTGGTTGAACAACTTGTTCGTTGCGTAATGTGATATGCCAGTCGCATTTCCCACTTTAGCTCCCCGTACCTTCAGCCACAGTGAAATATGATTTTAAACTTTTCCCTGAATCTCAAGGATTTTCATCTATCTTACAAATAAGACCTACAAAAAATATGAAGCGGTACCTTTGCATGAGAAAACGGTGTTAAAATTGAAGTTACTAGGGGCGGTTGGAGCCTTTACCCGTTAAGCCGATGGTGCTGCTACGTTCCCCAGTCCCCGGTGAGTTGAACCCGGCGAACGGAGCTGACCTCCGTGTTCCTCAGGATACGGTCAGGGTCTTCTACCTCAGAGGTTCATTTCTGATGGGTTGCAATTATCCCAGTCAGAAACCCTGTATCTTGAGAATCCCATGGAACAGAGTTTGGGAAGGTTATAATTAACAATGAACTTAATGACTAACTAAGCTTGACGGCAATGAAAACTTCCTGATCGAGAACATTGTCGCCGCTTATCCAAGACATTTCTTCTTGTTTACACATTCTGCTCTCAACAGTGTTTGTCTGGCTGTGATCTCGTATGATTTTTATGGTACTTCAAACAAACTATCGTTGAAAGTATTGCATTGGTATCACCATTTAAGTTCATGTCATCCTTTCCCTCCTTTCCTTCCCTTTGTTTGTACATACAGTACAAACAAAAATCGATGTCAGAAGCAGAAATGGAACTAAAAGAGCGAACAATTAAACTCCTGCAACTGATGTTGCTACATTTAGTCAGGCGAGATCGAGACGCATACCAACCTTGACCTGAATGCCGCAGCAATGGTGATGAAAGACAGGACAAGAACGGGTGCCGCTCCCACGCGCGCGGACACTGAACGCTGCCAGATGGTCCCACAGCCTCGGTGGTTCCGCCGCGAACCCGCTCCCGCCGTCCCTACTCCCCGAGCAGCACAAACACAAAGATATTTTTCTTCCTTACAAGACTGCCTGGTGTTTCATCAGCGGCAGTGTCACCGCAGAGGTGTCAGAGAACACAGGAATTGATGTGCGTTATGTATGCATCAGCGTTTTCAGAAAAATAGGCGATAAGCGCCCCAAAACCTTTAGGTCCTTTCAGTGTCCTTATATCCTTAGGTGATAATTGGGCTGCAGTTCTTCTCAGAAGAAAACTTGCTCTCAGAAGTTCAGGATATCTTTTTTTTCTTTTCTTTTTTTTTTTTTTTTTGAGTGGAAAGTATTTTCATTGGCTGGTTTAAGAACCCAGCAGGAGCTGGGAGGACAACTTCAGCAGTTGTACAGTGCCTTCCTTTTCTAAAGTGCTTTACAATACTAAGTGTCTCCTTCCCCCTGGATTTTATTCCCCCTCTCCCAGTTGAACCACCACCCTGCCTCAATATGTCTGCTCTGCCTCAGATCAGTTTCCACGCGTGGGTCTGCTTCTCAGCACCTTTAATCGGCGTGCCCGGCGAGCTCTTGGGGAGCAGGACCGGCCCCCAGTACACCTGGCACACGGCCTGGGTCTCTGACCGCTATTACCACACCTATCAAATAGCAATAAAATAAAATGGTGAGATCCCACCCCTACTTCTTTATAGCTGGGGTTCTCTAAATTTTAAAGTCTTGTAATAACCTGTGTGAATTAGTGGCAAATGCACGGGCAGGGAATAGCATAGGTGCAGAGCGGGACGGGGGGGGCTGTCTGAAGGAGGGACGTGGCAGGGAGGAAGCGAGGGCAGGAGAGGGATCTCTGTGTGCTTCTCCCCCGGTATCACGCGTTTGCTGCATATTAAAATGTAATAAATGAGCCTTGTGTTGCTCCAGCAAGGGAAGCGCGGCTTGGATCTCTCGTCTCGGTGTGTATATCTGGTGCCTAACATTGTTCTGATTTGGATACTTTGGAAGATGATGATTCACACTTCAGAGGTTCTTCACCCTCGGTTGGGCATGACCTCGCGGTTCCTTTTCCTTGCAGTGGTCCTACCCGTGGCCATGGGCTCTGTCTGCTGTGAACAGCATTTCGCTGTGTGCTCACAGGCTCTGGTTGTCACCATGACGTGGTTGGGTTTTTCAGGTCAGTGCTGTAGTGTCCTGGTTTCAGCTGGGACAGAGTGAGTTTTTTTTCTAGTGGTTGTTGTGCTTCGGATGTGGTATGAAAGGAACGTCAATAATACATATTGTTTCCGTTGTTGCCAGGTGATGTTTATAGTTTCAAGGACTTCTTTTTCAGCTTCCCATAGAAGCTGAGAAGAAGCTTAGACAGAAGGATGGAATGGTCGATGGAATATTCTGTACCATAGACCTCATGCTCGGTATATAAATGGGGGTATCTGGGGGGTGGGTACTCACCATCGCCGCTCGGGACGGTGCCAATTCACCGGGGGGTGAGAGCGACTCGTGTCATTATTTGTTATTGTTATTTTCCTTTTCTGATATTGTCTTTATCTCAGCCTGTGAAGGTTTTTTTCCCGTCAGCTCCTTTTCTCCCTCTCCTCCCTACCCTTCTGGGGAGGGAAAGGGGGTGAGCGAGCAGCTTGCCCGGTCCTAGCTGCCGGCTGGGCTTAATCCACCCCATGCAGGCACGGCAGAAACACACGCACGGAAAGTTTTTATGCATGCAAATAAAGGGATCTGCAGGGAAAGGGATGACTGCTCCGTGGCCAAGCTAACACAGTGGTTTGTGCCATATATTAAATTTCCTCTACCCGGTGCCAACTTCTCAGCCCTGCCAGGCAGCAGCTGCTGCCCCGTCCCGCTCCTGCGCACCCCCTGCCGAGGTGTCCACGTCCAGGCGGAGTGGAAAGGAGAAACGGTAGCTTCGGCGGTGTCTGTCTTCCGAAGCACAACGTGACTTCCAAGATCTTTTCGTGTTTGGTATGATTTTGCCCACGTCGTTTTTCCATACGCGGCCTTTCTCTAGCAGCAGGAATTCAGCTAATATCGTAGGCCCGTTACTTACAAAAAGAAGCAGCTTTTAATTGTGGTAAATCCTAGGGCCGGGTGAGGCCGTAGCAAGGGCAGTAAGGGAAGTAGAGACCAAACTGGATGCAGAAAATGGTTGAACCCTGCTGCTGGTACTTATGGAAGGACATCGCAGGTCTTTAAGGCAGAGCTGGGTGGAAAGAGGAGATGCTGGAGGAGGGCAAGGAGAGATTTCTTTGGAACTGTAAGACAAAGTTCCTCGTGTTAATCGATACAGGAGCATCCTCTTATCTGAAGAGAAGGAAGTTGCTAGAAAACCAGACCCGAGCAGTAGGTCAAGTCCCACCTTGCTTAAGTCAACAGAGTGTTCTACTCTCTGTGTGTGTGGTTTCCACAAACGCACAGGATCTTCTAGGCCGGTGGGAAGTTAGTGAATTTGATACTTCTGTATCTTGAATCTTCACAAAATACCGGTCAGGTCCTGTCTGAAAGAAAGAAATCGCTATTTCTTGCAGATCTTTCAGCATGTTCCTCTTGGCCCTGGGGGCATTATACTTCAGGCAGTTGGGAGCTATTACAAGAACGTATTGGAGTTTGGAGTTTGAAAGAGAGAGCTGTAGAAAGATAAGTTGTTAAAGATGCTCATAACGTTGTTAAAATTTTATTTCTACTGTGGGATTGTCTGCCTAGATTCTCCTGAGCAGCATCCAAACTGAAAAATGACTGATTTTGAGTCTGTCTTTCAAACTTGGAGCGCTGGTAGGAGCTTCCAATTATACAAACAAAGTTGAATCTAATTCTCAGCACTGTAATCTCTTTTTGACTCAAATTTAGGCATGATCTTTTTGCCCGTTTTTGAAGAAAAATGCAGCAAACCGTGAATACAATTAAGCTAGGGAGAACTAGAAGCAAGTTCGTACTGAAGTGCTGAATAGGCACAGAATGAGCTGGGAAAGTCGATACGCTTTCACCATGGTACTACAACAGCAGCCCAGCCCTGGTGAGGTTACGTCTCTGAATGGGACGAAATAATGGCCTCTTGCAGTAATTGTTGTTGTTCTGACACTTTTCTTCACCTGCAGAGTACCTTTATTGCACAAAAATGCCCCGTTAAAACGGGACGCTGTCTTTGAACAAGGGGCTGTAATGTTTTTCGGATTTTGAAAACGGCGTTAATAAAAAATAACTGAGATTGAGCACTAAAAAAAATTTCTCTTGGACATTAGAAAATAAAATTATATGGAAAGCCAGCCAAGAAAATAAAAAGTCAGGTCAAGCAAGACACAGACTAACTACACTACCTCAATACTTTTATAGCGGTAGAAGTAGTAACGAATATGAAAGATGAAGCTATAACTTAAGACACGCTGCAAATTAGCAGCAGATGCTTATACCAGCTTGCCACAGGATGTTACCACATAAAAACAGAGTTCCAGCCTAATAAAGGCAAGCTTGGTGGTGTAGCTTTTTAAAATTCATAATCATTAGAAGAAAGCGTTAAATTACTTAACATCAGAAGTGACCAATAAATAAGAACAGTTAATATGGGCTTTCTCAGACAGCATCCAAGACAGCCAAAGATGTTTTCTGGTGGAAAACATCACCTCAAAATTCAGTGGAGAATTTAATTTTTCTGTTTTCCACACAGGAAACCTGAAAACAGTTTTCACTGCCAGTTGAACTAGCATTGCCATTACTTTTGGTTTCTTTTGTCTGTTTGCTTGAATGAAGATTTTTAGCTAAATTTTTATTTTTTTATTGATTTTAATTCAAACCTAAAGTTTCTCAGTGGTTTGTTTGTTGGGTTTGTTTTGGTTTGTTTTGTTTTTTTAAACAACTGTCCAATATTTTTGCCTTAGGAAAAGAGACTTGGCAATTCTTTACCTGCCCAAGATCTCCAACAGTACAAAATGGTACAAACCGGTAGAGCGCAGCCCTCTTCACAGCCCGGGTGACCCAGAGCTGGAGCAGAGGTGTAAACGGAGAGCGCTGAAGGGCCGAGAGCTGCCTCTTGAGGGCAGAGAGCCAACCTTCCCGAGTCCCGCTCCTGCTGTTACGGGAAGGGAGATGTATGACAGAAACTTGGGGTGAGCAACATAGCACATTCCTCCTCACTGAGCTCGAGTGTTTCCTCTCGTTGCGGGGTCAATCCCGTTTTCAGCTTGTTTTCAGCTTTTTGCTTCGGGCCGGCCCCACGCGGCGCATGTGTTTCACAAGGTGCTGCTGACCCGGTCCCTAGACTTTTGCGGTGTGACCATGTTACCTACTTTCGTGAACTTTTCACTGGTTGGCCTTTACTCTGCGACTGCTGCAGGTGGAACTACGCGCTAATCTGTTTATGCCGTCTTCCTGCTCGGAAATCTATGGGAGAAGAGGGTTTGATAAAGGCTTTGAGTAAACTCCGTTTGGGTATAACAGAGAAGGGGAGGTTATCTCGGGTTATCTTCGTGTCTAAACTCCAGTCGCTGCTGTGTAAATAAATTACCTTCCTCAATGCCAGGCCAAGTAACTTGAAGGAAAGTTTAAAAAATAAACCTCACACCTTTGAAACAAATTGGCCAGAAAACAAAATGAGAGCCAAACAATTGATAGTATCTGGGAGGTGCCTCTTAGCGCAGCTCCGTGACAGTTATGGAAGCCTCCTACGTTCCCCCCCCCCCCCCCCCCCCAGGGCCTCGCAGCAGGCTATGTGGTTCGGGGCACCGGTGAGCAGGGACAAGCGAAGTGGGGACGCAGCAGGAGGTGTGCTGCATGCTTTTAACACCTCCCTATGGGGGGTGTCTCTTGTCGCATGGGTCGGTGAGCACGAACAAACAGGGCTCGTGGCACAATGGAACTGGTATTTCTAAGCAGGCATCCCTCCTCCTCAGCCCCTTCGTGTTCGGAGTATTTTAACTGGTGGTGCGGTGGCGATAGCCATAGCTGGAGGGCAGAGAGAAGCACAGGAGGCTGTACCGAGTGTCAGAGGAGAGGTATGGCCCAGCAAGGACAGGGACTGCCATCTCCTCCTGCCTGACAGCACGAAGCTGGGAGCAGTGATGCTGTGGAACAGGCCTGATGTGCCCACAGCTTTGGAGGATCACAATCATTGATACTGTCTCTCGCAGTATCCTTCTGGCTAAACTGTCCGGCACACCGCTAGACAAGTCCATCATACGTTGGGTGAGCAATTGGCTGACGGGTCTGGCTCAAAGGGTTACAGTAAATGGGGTGACATCAGGCTGGTGCCCACTCACCGGTGGGGTTCCCCGGGGCTCAATTTTAGCCCTTTGTGCTCTTTAATGTTTTTATAAATGATCTGGACGCAGGAATCGAATGTACATTAAGTAAGTTTGCCGATGATACTGAACTAGGAGGAGCTGCGGACTCCCTCAAGGGCAGAGAGGCCTCACAGAGACATCTGGATAGACCAGAGAGCTGGGCAATCACCAACTACATGAAATGTAACTAGAGCAAGAGCCGGATTCTCCATCTGGGACAGGGTAATCCTGGTTATATGCACAAATTGGGGGATGAGAGGCTGGAGAGCAGCCTCACGGAAAGATCTGGGGTTTGGGTTGATGGCAAGTTGAATAGGAGTCAACAGTGTGCCCTGGCAGCCAAAGGGACCAGCTGTGTCCTGGGGTGCCTCAAGAACAGCATCACCAGCCGGTCAAGGGAGGTGACTGTCCCACTCTGCCCTGCACTGGTGCGGCCCCACCTCAAGCTCTGTGTGCAGTTCTGGGCACCTCACTAATAAGAAGGGCATCGAACTATTAGAGTGTGTCCAGAGGAGGGTGACCAAGACGGCGAAAGGCCTTGAGAGCAAGCTGAGGTCACTTGGCTTGTTCAGCTTGGAGAAGAGAAGGCTGAGGGGGAGGTGCTGGTCTCCTCTCTCTGGTGACCAGCTATAGGACACGAGGGAATGGAATGAAGCTGTATCAGGGGAAGTTCCGATCGGACATTAGGAAAAGGTTCTTCACCGAGAGGGTGGTGGGTCACTGGAACAGGCTCCCCAGGGAAGCGGTCAGGGCACCAAGCCCATCAGAGTTCAAGGCACGTCTGGATGATGCTCTAGTCATACGGTTTAGTGTCAGGTAGTCCTGTGAGGAGCAGAGAGTTGGACTCGATGATCCTTATATGTCCCTTCTATGATTCTATGATTCATTTAGCTCAGCATGGACTTGCGGGGGAGGAGGCTTTTAAGTTTCCCTGTGTTCAGGACTTCCTGACAGACTCAGGAATACAATTATTTGGAAAAACAAGGACCTTAGCCAAGGAAAAACATTTGGAAAAACAAGGACCAAGACTTTAGCCTCTCAATTTGCAACCTAAAAGATTTGGCTTAGCTTGGCAGGAGGTTACTGCAATCTTTAAAGCAGTTAACAAAGCTTCATAGGATCCATTTAGTAGGTTCTGCGAAAATGTATATAACGAAATGTAACCTAAACTAGTCTCTGGCAACTTCCACGGGGACCTGCTGTGTCCCTTTTGGAAAACAAGAGGAATTTGATGTAGCCTTTTGGAATCCAGTTCTCTACTTGGTCTGCTGCACTCTTTGCTCATACAGAAATCTTTTGATCTGAATGTAGCTGCAAATAAAAAAGAGGATGTTAAATCTGTTAGGCGTCGCACGTGACAGATGGTGGTGTGGTTTAACAAAAAATTAGAAAAAGTCTGATATTTCCTTCCTGGTCTAAATAGTCTGATCCACAGAAAGCTTACGAGGCATAGAAATATGAAATTATTTGAGGTTTTTTAAAACAGAAACTAAGTAATAGGATTTAATAGGAGAAAATAAAATAGTTAAAGAAGGAAATTGATTATATTTTCTCATTTTGAGCAAATACAAGAATTAAACCATCACATTCTCTTACAAAAGCTGTATACACCCTCTGACTACCAGCTTAGGCCAACTATCAGTCCACTGCAATCCAACTTCTATCTTTCCTCTGAAAAGAGAGAGGGAAAAGTTTGTTTATAAAGAAGGTTTTCTTCACTGAGTGAGACTCTACCTCTGACTGTATCCAAGTGTTTTTTCACGAAAAGAACTGAAGGGGGACAGGAAGAATAAAATAGATAGAAAAAAGTGTTTTGCTGAGGATTGCTCCACATGATTTTTAGGCTGCAGTGGCATTTCATACCAGTGATGACTTTTGTTCACAGGCACAGCCAAACTACGCGTGCGGGACTTCGTTCCAATACCAGAATGTGGCTATTGAATAAACAGCCTTATTCTCAACTGCCGCTGAAAAAGCCCCTCGCCAGGGCAAAGAGCTGTTGTGCCCAACACTGAAGGGTTCCTCCTGTGCAGGTGCCTCCTTGGCAGAGGGCACACTTAGCACGCTCCCTTGCCAGGCGTTTCCAGTCGGTTTCACGGATTTCATGGAGTTTTAGAGTTGGAAGGGAGATCATCTAGCCCAACTCCCCTGCCAAAGCAGGATTGCCCAGAGCACATCACTCAGGACTGCATCCAGGCGGGTCTTGAACATCTCCAGAGAAGGGGACTCCACCACCTCCCTGGGCAGCCTGTGCCAGTGCTCTGTCACCTGAACCGTAAAGAAGTGTTTCCGTGTATTTGAACGGAACTTCCTGTGTTCCAACTTGTGCCCATTGCCCCTCGTCCTGTCACTGGGAACCACTGAAAAGAGCCTGGCTCCATCCTCCTTCAACCCACCCTTTAGATACTTGTACGCCATAATAAGGTCTCCCCTCAGCCTTCTCTTCTCCAGGCTAAAGAGTCCCAGCGCTCTCAGCCTTTCCTCATACGGGACATGCTCCAATCCCTTAATCATCTTAGTTGCTCTTCACTGGACTCTCTCCAGCAGTTCTCTGTCCCTCTTGAACTGGGGAGCCCAAAACTGGACACAGTATTCCAGTTGTGGCCTCACCAGTGCAGAGTAGAGGGGGAGAATGACCTCCTTCGACCTACTGGCCACACTCTTCCCTATGCAGCCCAGGATTCCATTGGCCAAAGAAAGAAGGTCCCCAAACCTGGCTGAGGTTTGAAAACTTGGCCGAGGAGGAGGAGGACTGGTCCCGTCACCAGGAAAACCAGCCCGATGGGTTTCAGTACTGTTCACAC
Organism: Vanellus vanellus; assembly: GCF_965231255.1. Classification (NCBI taxonomy): domain Eukaryota; kingdom Metazoa; phylum Chordata; class Aves; order Charadriiformes; family Charadriidae; genus Vanellus; species Vanellus vanellus. Next base: position 23,496,299 of record NC_138915.1, on the reverse strand, counting down.
AGCTTGGTTTCTTCAGCAACTGTAAACACGAGTAATCCTTTGGTAGAAAATAGTTGTCGCGGAGCTTCTGGAAGAGGAAGAAGTAAGGTATTTATAGAAATGGCTTGAGGTCATCTGAGTGTCTTTGACCAGTGTGACTGACCCGGGCTCCGAGGCTCGTGCATGTACACAAGCTAAGCTTGGCATCTCATTAGAGGGGTGTGGGGAATGGAGATAGTGTTAGTCAAACAAACAAGTTACGCTTGTTATCCTTCTCCCACAATTAAGCTTGAACTTTGTCTCTCTCTCACCGTCCTGCTGTGAAATGGGAATTCCTGTTGTGATTGCACGTGGCTTAGGTTTTGTGTATGTTGGTTAAATGGTGTCTGGGTTACATATCAGTCGGTCCAAACTGGAAGAAGCAGGAGCAGATGCACAAGGAATTGGTTGAAGAGAGAAAAGGAAATAGCCAACACACACACAAGCACACCTTATCTACTGCATCTGCAAATCCTTCTTCATTCATGACACAAAGTAAGTGTGGTCAAAAACCTTAGAGGCTGGCAGATTTCAATAAAGGTGAGAAATTAGGTATTGTGATCTCACAAAAGAGCTTTCCAAATGTATTGAAATCCAATGAAGACAGATACAGCGGATGATTGACTCGGAGAGAGAGAGAGTTGCAGAGGACAACTGCAGGGTTTGGATGACATCATGGAGCTTTATTATTTCATTATTGTAAGGTTTTATAGCGTCATCACAGCTTTCGTGTATGTGATGGACCCACGGTATTGTCTAGACGTGGGATAGACTCTGGAGCTAATAGTTGCTGTGATTTCTTGTTTTAATGGCTTCTGTCAAGTCTTCAATGTCAAATGCTGTCTCAGCAGAAGAGTTGAGGGAGGAAAATGCTTGGGTTCTTCACCGGGTTTGTTTTTTTTCCCAGAAGAAAAGTATCTTCTATTTTCCTGGCATTAGTCTGGCAAGAATTTGCGTTTCCCAAGCCTGCGGAGATGACCTGTGTACTGCGCTCTGCCTGCTGAGCCTGTGAAGTGCCATACTATGTCCAAACTGCATCTCCAGGCTTCAGAAACCTTGGTATCTTTTATCTGCCTTTTCCTGTTTAATTGCTTCTCCATGGCTGTCAAAGCCTTGTTTTAATTTTTTTTCCCCATAATTTTAAATGATTTCAGGGTGTTAGAAGCTTTTAGTTGTTCTAGTTCACTATTGTTTCTTTCTCTCATCTCCAGCAGGCTTTTGCTTTGGTGTTGATTTTTTAAGCACTGATTTATTTTTTTTTTCTGAATTTCTCTTTTTCAGGAATCTCACTTGTATTACTACTAGTGTTCACTAAAGTAGATCTCAGGACTTTCAGCAGAAATGTTTGTTGTACCAATATTAAAACAGGCCACCTCCGGCTGCCTCGGTTCACTCAGAGATGAGGATAAGCTATTTCTCTTGCAGCTTTTAGAGGAAAAAACAGTTTCAGCAGAAGGGCCAGATAAAGAAAGACCTGAGTCCTTGCTTCAGCCTAGATCTCCATCCTCTTCAGTGGTGTAACAATATTCCAACTGCAGAGGTTTACTTAATTTCATATGAAAAAAGCAAAAAGCCCGTTCACCTCATAGGCAGGAGGCTGGTCTAGAGGTACCTCCCAGCCTCCTGAGTTGTTCTCTGATTCTAAATGGTGTATTTCTCAGTTCTGTGCCAGAATTAATACAAATGCTCAGGTTAAGTTGAAAGAAAAAATGGTGATTACAACAGAATTTAAAAATGTTTTGAAAAGAAAAATGAAAGATTATGTTACAACATTTTCCCCCTTTTAAATTTTTTTTTTTTTGAATGCTCAAGATTTTTTGCTGAATTCGAGACTATTTAGTCCTTGGAAAATCAGTTCTAATGAATCTGCTATTTAGCAAAGACGTGTCCCACCTCCAGTGACTTCCTCCCCGACACTTTTCCCATTATAAAACAGACCAATATGATCTAATCATCTGCGAATGTAGTTTAGCTTGTTTTGTCTCCAGTGGGAAACTACCATCAAACATTAACCATTAACTTAATAAATAAATGTATTAAAGTGATAAAAACTTTAGACTTACTAGTTCGGCTTTATCACCTGCTGGGATCAACAGCTTTCCAAATGGCTGGAGAATGTGCCTCTTCTGTTTGGGCTCCCATGTAAACACGAGGCTTAGATTGTCTTCAAAGGTTGCATCCTTGTCCTCCCCGCTCTTTGTCCCTGCCTGTGGTTACCCGTGTTCAAAGGAGCTTAACCCAGACTGGAAGAGGTGCAGAGAAGGGATGTCAGAATGACCAGAGGAACTGAGATGCGAGTAGAGGAATTTGGTTTATTTACCTTGGAAATACCAAAGACTGAGAGGAGATATGATAGGTCTCAATAGACAAGGGCAAAAGGAAGGATGGGAGGGAAGAAGGGGAAAGGGGACACAGCAGCAAAGCAGGAAAAGCAAGCTAATAAAGCACAAGTACAGCTGTTTAAAAAAGTACGTTTGGTCTTCAGAGGTGTCAGACTGTGGGACAATGCTCTATCTGGAGTAGCAGGGGGAAAACCTTAACTGGTTAAATTGAAGCTTGATCATTCTGAGAGGGGAATGGTATGACACTACTGTCCATAGCATATTGGATTGCATGACCTAGATCTGCCCTTTCCAAAATTCCTGCTTGGTGTCTTCTGATACCACAGTGACTGACTTCTTCCTACTAAAGCTGACTGGGATAAACCCTTCCAGATCATCCATTCTAACAAATCTTTATAGAAATGTTTACTTTTTTTTTTTCTTCTGACCCTGTAATAATAATGCTTGATACCTTCTTTTGTTAAAGAAGAAGATCCAAGTGCCAAGTTGGTAAATATTCGTACTATTTTGGAGCAAAGCTAGCAAGTTAGCCATCTGCAGCCTGTTTTATCATTTGTGACCTTAGTGTGCCTGTGAAACCCCTGACCTGGTTCAGAGTGCCACGTTGTGATTGTATTCTTCTGTTTGCAATCTTTATCTTTCTAAGTGAAAGGCCTAAAACAGGTGTCCATGTCAATGAATATTGTGCTTGAAATTTTCAGACTAGTGGGGATGTTATCTGACCTTGATTTAGGCAGATAAGGAAGGACTGGACCTCGACCTTTATATAAACAGCCAGCAGCATAGCAGTAAATCTGTGTGCCAGTGTGGCAGATTGAACTCTTCTCTAGGGTTCAGTTTCCGCTCCGCAACCCACACCCGGCCGCTGCGTGCCCATGGAGAAAGCGTATTCATTGTCAAGTGAGCCAGTGAACCCTGAAAAGCCTTAGGAAACGATCAAGATGTACCAGAGTGTACCAGAATTTCTGATTGAATTGGCATCACCAATAGCCTTTTAGTCTTTGATGGGGAAAATGTTTCTTTCGGGGCACCATCAATCTCCTTGTAATCTTGTTGAGGTCAACAAATGAGAACATCTATTTGTTTAGTGTCTCGGCCAGTTACCTCACACACACCCAGAATAAATCCATGTCATTTGAATGCAAATGAAAAAACACGATTGTCTTCTCATCAGTTAAGCAAGTGGGTAAACCCAGCCCTCTTTGTTTGGCTTTATTTTCTACCATGATATTTCCTCCCCCTCCTTCAACGTTCACTTAGGTAGGAAGGATACTGGTTAAAGAAGTTTGAACACAAAACTGGGTAATTTAGCCTGTAAAGCAACACTATATACGGGCTAAAGCCAAGAAATGGGAGGACACTGAAACATCTGCACTGGCGCAGGTTGCCCCGAGAAGCTGTGGCTGCCCCATCCCTGGAGGTGTTCAAGGCCGGGTTGGACGGGGCTTGGAGCAACCTGGGCTGGGGGGAGGTGGCCCTGCCCAGGGCAGGGGGGTGGGAACTCGATGATCTTTGAGGTCCCTTCCAACCTAAACCATTCTATGATTCTATCTGAAAGAGGAAGCCAGCCACTATTAACCCCTTGTTGGAGGGACTGACGTTCATGTGTTGTCTCTTCTACTACCAGTGCCTAGTTTAACATCAGTGTCATCTTAACGCTGCACACATACCTGGAGCCCTTCCTCAGTGTCCCAGTAAAGAAGGCAACCATGACTTACACCCTAGGAAGATTCAGGTAATGTCTCGTTCTACTTCCAGGCAGGCATATCAGAATAGAGGTGTCCAAGTTACATGCCGAACAATTCCTCTTTTCTGGAACCACATTCCAACATCAAAGCTCATTTTCCAGGGAACAAATGAAAAATAACAACAGCAAAAAAAGCCCTCAGCCCAAAGCAGAATGCAAATTTTCGCGTATCTAACAGAGCTGTGTCTTACAGGAGTGTCTGCTACCTGCAGAATCTTGTATAAGCAGGACTGGCACATCCTCCGAAACCTGGATGTTTGCGGGCGCCATAACAAACACCGCTGGAACCGATGCTTGTGAGGTTACTGTTTGGTTGATATCTAACACTAGAACGGCCTAAGTGAAATACTACCTCGAAACATCTGTAGAACAGAGTGACGTGGGACTAGTTAATGAAATTTTGCAAAGCGATGATCAATAAACATAGACTCTTACAGTTTGGGCATGTATTGTCAATTCTTAAAGGAAGTTTAACACTCAAATTACGGTTTCAAATGAATCTAATCTCTCCACATTGCAACAGCTCTGGAGTGTTTGTGCTAAGCCTTGGAGTATCAGCTCAAGTGTGCCTGGAATGGGATGGAATAACGGAAGGAAGTTTCCCAGGATGTTTCCCAGCCCTCCCGGCACTGCGCTGTGCAGTTGGGGAAACGACCGCCTTGTTACGCGATCGTCAGCAGGAGGGGACCTGCTTTGATTAAAGCGTCTAATCACATTCCTTAATCGAGGCAGGTCCTCTCCATTCAGCAGCCTGGAAACATCGTGTGCATACCTCAGGCTGCTATAATAAGACAGATCTGCCTGCTTATGCTGGCGTGGGAGGTACGGCTGCAAAGCATGTATCTGAATAAGCAAACAAATACAATCTCTGTGCCCATTGCTTGGTTTTGAAGTAGCCGTTCTGTATGCTAAAGTTACTATTTTTAACTCCTTACTGGCTACCGGGACACAGCGATAGATCTGCACAGCCTCTTTACGCCGTCCTAAAAGCAGTTTCACGCGCTCAGTGCTGCACGGAACCGTCCTTTCCATCACAGACAGAAAATCTGGTTCTCTCCTTCAGCTTTTACAACTTTAAAAAATAAACCCAGAGAGGAGATGAGCCTTTGGCGATAAAAAACTGAACATCGTACAGCCATTGCAACCGGATTTTCACTCTAAACCAGAGTGTTTCTCACAGTTAGTCTTCCACGGCTCAGTATTTGCCATTCATCATGGATTATACGTTAACTTTCCAGGGGCTGCTCAAACCCTATTTTCAGTAGTCGCTGCTGCTGCTGTGACGCGTCCTGGTGTTCCCTGCCAGGTGCATCCTGGTCCTTGTGTCTTGCTCCATCGCACAGGGAGGACGTCAGCGCAGTTTCTTACTTTGCATTCCTGTGGAAGCTTTACTCCCTGGCTTGCCGGTCAAGGAGAGGTTTGTAACGAGGGAGTGCGGGAGATTACAGGATCGCCAGACCAAGATTATGCAAAGCAACTCAGGGTTGAAGAGCAGTTTGCAAAGCTTCACAATCCGTAAGCGACTGGATGAGTGCCATCAGATGTTGGTAACTGCCCCAGCCTGAAGGAAAAAAGTGCTTTCAGACTGCTTTTTTTCACCTGAACGTTAAAACCAGCGACGGAAAACGCAGGTTCTTTGAGAATAAAAAAATAACGGTGTAAACCTCGACACGTTATGAAGAAAATTAAACCTCTTCAGCTTTGAGGAAAGTGGAGTGTATTTTTTTTTTTTTATCCCCTGGATTAAAACATTTGTAGAAGTGGGCATCCTTTCCACTGCAGAGCAGCTGTAACCTGGGGAAAGCAGTTGTTAACTCTGGGTATATTAATCCTTTTAGCAATTCAGCAGAGCAGAAAGCGGCAGCATTCTTCTAAACTTTTCCCAAAATTTAGGAATGGTAGATGCACATTTTTTTTTCTAGCAGAACCGTATCTTTCAATCTCTTCTTATATCTGAAGTGAAAAAAAAAAGCTTTCTCTGTTCATTGTGCAGTGATGCTTGCTACGGAGGGAGAAGAGGTAAAACTCCGTTTGCTCCACCTGCAGCCCTGATCCCACATAAATCATGAGCACAAAAATGCTGAAACGAGATGTAAATGAGCCAAGCTGCCAGGAAAGATGAATTTTTACCCTGCATAACTAATAGCAAATTGTCTTCCGAGAAATCCTTTTCAGATGCATATCTGTACTGAGACCTCACATCAGGCACTGTACTCGGTCCCTTAA